>NW_006199351.1:481416-481864 GCF_000334495.1 Tupaia belangeri chinensis
CCACACACACACACACACACACACACACACACACACGAAAGTTAAAAAAAAAAGGTTAAAGCAGCTGGGAAACGTGCACAAGCTTTTCTGGTTATAATTAGCATCAGTCTTAAAGCATTAAGATAGAAATTAGCATGATTGTAGTTACAATTAGTATCATGTCACTGGTTTTATCCACTTGTCACTGGTCATATAAGACCTTAAGGAATTAGTGTCCTGGCAATGCAAGGATCACTCAATCACAATGGATTATAATTCAATTGTCTTTATATTGTGTGATGTTATAGAGTTCTTTTCCAATTATCTACCCCAATGGTCAGTAGTAGATAAAAATGAGCTAAGAGAAAAGGTGGCTTACAGAACAATGAAAGTATCCTGGGTTTGAGAATAACCTGAGTGATAAATACATAAAGGAAAAGAAATAATAAATTTTGACAATGATATAGTT
>NW_006199351.1:481883-489667 GCF_000334495.1 Tupaia belangeri chinensis
ATAGGTTATATTTGATGAGTTATTAAACAGAATGGAGAATGGACTGTATGTATATATAGTAAATAATATGTATTTATAAAATTATACCTACTTGCTTCTTAAGAGTATTTTCTTTTTTATTTCCCAGAAGGCAAGTATACTCAGCAGAGAAAGCCAGAGAGACAGAGATAAAGAGAGAGAGAAAGCACCCTCCAATGGGTGTAGTCACACTGCATCCCTTCTCTATTTCTCCATTCTGTTGAGAACTGGGGCATGTGCCCAGTGTATTTTTCAAACTTCTGGGGCCAAGATTTAAATTATGTGGTCATCCTTGTGGGATCCAGCTCCCTTATCCACTTAGGCCACAGAGCTGGTCTTTAAGAGTATTTCTAGATTAAAATAATTACTAGCAAAGATTTTAGATTTTTGCAATAGTAATTTAATAACTCATACATGATCTATATCAGAACATTGATATTACTACTAGGTTGTGCAAATCTAACATAGCTTATTTAGAGAATTCATATTTAATATAAAAATCAAATATCGTAATTGCCAAAAGTGATTTGAAAGAAAATGTTCTGGGACATGTGTAGGTTTCTTTGAAGAAAGATATTCAAGAAATGTGTGTTTTTATATTCATTTAGGCTTTGTTTTAGACTAAAATTTTTTGCTTAAACCTTTAGTATGGGGAAAACAAAACTGTAACACTAGTATTAGAATTCCAACAGAGTAATGTCTAGGCTTTATTATATCACTTTGATCAGATGACTGTGTATTATAAATTTTAAACAGTTCAGCTCTATGGGAAGTATACAATCAACTATCTTCTAGAAGGAAATAAAGAAGTATTTTGACATGTTTGTGAAACATTCTGAAGATAATTTAGTACATTTGAAATATTTATGTATGCGTTGATAATTTTTTAACTCAAAAGTAAAAACACTTCAAGTAAAACAAATGACATATATTTTCAAAGGTATACATGGATATACATGCATTTTTTACTTCAGTTAAAATTAAACTACAAAGGAAATATATAATGTTGGCTTCCCTTTATAACTAGTGTATCTGGAGAAATGCTTTATTTACAAGAAAATCTTATTAGTTTCTCTTCTATTTTAAGTTGGGTAACATAATTTATGACAGCGAAACTTGAAACCGTTTTAGTATTGGAGGAAGAACAAAAAGCAAAAATCCAAGACTTTTGTTTTACTCCCTCTTGTGTTGCTCAAGAGGGAGACCCAAAGTAGATACTCCTTTGCTTTGCAGGGCAATTCAGTTCATCTTAGTTATGAAGAACTATACTTAAAGCCTGGTAAGAGATCAGTATATTAAATTTTCTGTATGGTTATTGAAAATGAATAAAATAATTTCAGTTTTTAGACTCTTTCTTGGAAGAAAATAAGAAAATCAAGGACTTCGTGGAAGAAGGACAGAAGAATATTGAGGAAGGAGAACACATAGAAACTTGAGAGAAGCTTGGGATATATGGAGGAAAAGAGAGTCATTGAGAAAAAGAAAGATATTTAAGAGCAGGGATCTTGTGTCATGTGTATCTTGGCAATGTAAACCTCCCTGAAGGCTTTAGTTCATTCCATCATAATGTGTTGAGCCTGAGACAACCAAGAAAAGAGGCATCAGAATTCCCACAGGATGGTTCTTAGATGAAACCAAGAGTTACACAGAAACTGGAATGTGATTAAAAGTGATCTGACAGGACCAGCAGTTGGCGTAATGGCTATGTCACTGGACTCCCATGTAGTCGACCACAGTTCAAGTCCCAGACTCAGGCTTAAAACTCACACCTGGTGTGTGTGCATGCATGCCCAGAATGCCAAGAGGAGAATGGAGGAGAAGGGATTGCTGCATAGCTATCCCCCCTCGGGGAGATTTCTCGCTTTCTGTCTCTCTGTCTCTCTCTATGTTTCTCCAGCAAGCACATGTGCCCTATGGCAAAAATCTCTCTCTAAAAAAAAAAAAAAAAGAAAAAAAAAAAGTCCTGGGAGCCTTATAGGTCTTAAAGATCTAGTGCAAGGTTCTGTGTGATAAAGAGGTCTAGAATTAATTTCATTCCAACCTTAGCTCATATCTGGGTTTTACCAACAGAAAAGCAACAAGAAATGGGGTGATTTTGGAAAAGGCATTTGACTTATTATAGAGAGAGCAGGTTTGTCACCCAGGACTCAAACCAACAGGGCTGCTCACTTTACTACTTACTTTCTCTGGACTTCACATTTTTTACCTTTACAAAGAATAGATGGAATTAGAAGACATAAGGGTCCTTAGAATTCTGATGTTTTCTGACTCTATAAGGTACATACCTTGAGGGCATTTAGGAGGTGGTGCCTGTGGTAGTCCAATAATAGGGTACAACCAGTATATTGCTTGAATTTCATCATTGTCTATTCCCAAAGGTCTAATTAGAAATGAAAATATTAGGGTGAACAAAAAGAGAAATATTTTCAATATTAGCACCAAAGAGCTTATTCTTTTTTTTTTTTTTTTAAATATGGAACGCTTCACGAATTTGCGTGTCATCCTTGCGCAGGGGCCATGCTAATCTTCTCTGTATCGTTCCAATTTTAGTATATGTGCTGCTGAAGCGAGCACAAAGATCTTATTCTTTATTAACTTAGTAGTATTTTAGTGAACCTTAGGAATTCAAACTTTGGCAAAGGGAAACCAGCAAAATTTAAAAAAGAAAATGTGTGGAAACATTGATTTTATGGACATTTAAAAGCAAGTACTTGAAAATGATCACAAAGAAAACTGTAATAAAGCCATCATAAGATAAAGGTAAGTTAAAATTAAGTAGTTTTTTCCCCTACTTTTTTTTTTTTTTTTTTGGAGAGATTTTCACTGTAGGGCGCGTGCGCTCGCCAGACAGACAGAGAGAGACATAGAGACAGAAAGCGAGAAATCACCCCCCAGGGGGGATGGTCACGCCGCAATCCCTTCTCCTCCATTCTCCTCTCGGGATCTTGGGCACGCACGCACACGCGCCCGGCGTGAGTTTTAAGCCACCGGGTCCGGGACACGAACCGCGGTCGACTACGTGGGAGTCCAGCGACATAGCCATTACGCTAACTGCTGGTTCCCTCCCCTACTTTTAAAGATTGGTATTGGTATTTATTTAAGCTACCAAACTCTGATTACTGAGAGTAAGTACAGTCTTCACGGATTATATTCTAAATTGAACAGGCAAACCACAAAACATTGTATTCTTGTTTTGAAAAATCACATTGTACTACATAAATATATACACTTATTATATGCAATCAATTTCTCAATAAATGCCATGAAGTATAGACTTTAGGAAAGTGATAATGAATCTACTTTGGAGGACACCAGTTCAAAGAAGGTATAATAGCAGGGAGGCCAGCTGTAGATACTAGAGATTAGTATAGAAGGGGGTGCATAATAAGGGGTGAGTTATAGGAGGTGGAAGGGAGGAGAGGAGGAGATCAGGGTGAAAAACCCAAAACATTTTAATAGACACAAAACTGAAAAGTTATCTGTTGATAATAATATGTATGGTAATATCTTTGACTTGACCAACATGCACCATATTCATGCTTCCAAAAAACATGTACACTGTAAAGATGTATAGTGATTAAATGAAAAAAAAATTGAAAATAAAAAAGGTAAGTATCCAGATATTCTAGGTATGTCATATACTCATTAGGAAGACAGCAATATTCAAAAATTTCTGATTGCCATTTAAGATGGAATTTTTTTGCTAAAATAAAGTGCAAGCCATTGCAGGCAGGATATGTTGTGTATGACATAAATCACATGAGACTCCACACTTAGAAGAGTTTCATGCTTGTTTCATTCACTACCATAACCGTCTTGAAATTCACGATAATTTTTTAACAAGGGTCGCCTCATTCTCAGTTTTCACTGGGACCCACAAATTATGTAGCCAGTCTTGACTGTAAGAGTGGTGAAATGCATGGCACAATGGATACCAATGGGCCCACTGTAAATTGTTTTAAAATGTGGGAAAGAAATGTGCACATTTAAGACAAAATAAGAATTGATTTTAAATTAAGATTTCTAGACTGTTAAGTAATTAAAGTATAAAAGCAAAGAAAACATTTAAACTTTGCATCTTTATTAGAGTTTGCTTAAATTTCAGCCAAGCAAAGAGGGTACAAATAACCTGCATTCTGGCAATGGCACATTTCCTAGTCATGGCAGTGTTTCCACAAGATGTCCTATCCACTTGGTAAAGTGTCACTACACAGTGAATGCCAACACTACAGCTCTCACATTTGCCCAGGCAAGCTATTTAATGTCGTGCTATGGATATTGGTTATTTATGATCTTAGCAGTCACTATGTTCCCAGTCAAAAATATATCCTTTTGCAGGTCTCCTGATTTAGTGATGGTACTTAAGATTGACTTGTACATCATTCTGAACTTTGAACCAGCAATTATTTGTATTAACTATATAGCAATATGATAGAACATATTTTCCTATTCTGAACATATGAATTGCAGCAGTTAAGAGAACATATCATTTGTGCTCTACATTGTACACGTATAATACATACAAGAAACCTATTACATCAGTGTCAGACCAATTTTTTTTTTCAGTGTATTTGTTACCTTAGTATCTCTGGATTCAATTCATCAAAATTGTCAATACGCCAATTTCTTTTATTTGCTTTTGTCATCTGAACAATGACCATTGTTTTGTATAATGTCATGATTTGAGGTATAAATAATACTGAGATATCTATACATCCTTTAGGAGGCAATGTAATTCCTATAAAACATGCAAAAATATTTTTTCAATGAAGAAATATTTACAGAATATCATTTTTAACAACAGAAAATAATCATCTAATTATTTTACTGATTATCAATTTTCAAAACCATTTCTGAAAGAAAAATATTAAATACATACATAAATAGTACATAATATAAAATAATAAGTGCACTTTGGTTTTTCCTTCAAATGGAATCAACCCTATTAAAACACACATCTTATTCTGAGGTAAGAAATTTCTCCTGAAGAGACTGGCAGGACGGAGAGAATGTTAAAAGTGATGGATGGTGGTTCCCAGAGTGATAACAGAGCCATAAAAACGATAAGCTTTTTCACGTTTTACCAATTTCTACAGAAAAGAAAGACAGCAATTTTAGATACTTTAATTTCTTGTGTATTTTTTCTTACGCCATAACATATCCGGGTCTCTGTCTAGAGCCCCCAAATTGCTGCCAGTAAAAACTGTTCATTTATTTAATAGATCCATGAGGAAACCAAAAGTTAATTTGTGAAAGAAAAAAAAAATCATCTTCTCCCAGTTATAAAGCCAAAACAGAGAAAAACTGATAATAGGGGCTCGACAGTGGTACAACAATAAAACATGACATGCCGCAAAGCTGACCCACATGTGAAGGTTCAAAGTTGGTATCCAAAGCCATCCCTGAGTAGTCTGGCATGCATGTGCCCAGGATCTGGGGCTAGCAGAGGCTGGGGATGAATCATGGCATTAAGACACTATTAAGGGTGTGCACTTGCTCTCTTTCTGTCCCAATGTCCTTCAGAAAAAGTAAATAAACTTTAAAAAAATATTGGCAGCATTTTCTTGTATTCTGATGGATTCCAATTTTTCAAATTTCACTATGTATAAGAACCACCCAAGAGGGTCAATAGATGACAAGGTGGTTAAGGCAGTTGCATCCCACCTGGTGAACAGTGTGGTTCGAGTTCCAGACCCAGTGGCCTAACAAACAGACTGGGTGTGTCTGTACATGCCCAAAACCCTAAAAGGAGAAATGAAAAAAAAAAAAAGCAATTGACCATTGCCTATGGGTGGGGAGGGGTACTTTCTTACTTTCCTTCTCTCTTTCTCTGTCTCTCTCCAATAAGCACATACATCCTCAAAGAAAGAAAGGGGGGGGGGAAGGAATCACCCAAGAAACACATTAGACTGGACACTGCTAAGCTCCCAACCCTGGAGATTCTGACTTATTCATGTTGAGCTGGGGCCCAGGAAGTTGTATGCTTAAGTAGTATCTCAGGGGATCCAGAAGCAGACAGTTAAAAGATCATACATTGAAGAAAAATTCCTACCATTTGGAAAAATATTGAGATGTTAGAAGAGTGATGAGTTTGAGACCATTTGTAAACAGTGAGAGTTTCCAAGTGATGAGTGTCTATCTTTATTTTGAAGAGTTTATACTACCTTTTTACAAGATAATAAGAAAGTATTGAATACAGTCAATTGGGAGGTATAAAACCATGGAGAGAAATGGTGATACTGGAGACCATGTGCGAGCAGGGCAGGAAATGGAGGAGGGTGAGATGGAGGCAATCAAAGGGAAGAAGAAAGAAGCAAAACATTTAAGGAAGTAAAAATGGAAAGAAATCCCTTGATTATAAATATATATGGTAATATCTGTGACTGGACCAATATGCAGTATATTCATGATGGGAAAATTCATTTGGTATGCTATAATGATACACAGTGATTGAATGTAAAAAGTAAATTAATAACAAAATTATTATAAGGCTGTTGATAATCAAAGCCATTTTTGTCTTAAATGAGAATATCATACTAAATTATTAAGAACACCAAGAATAGAAATAGACAATGGTCCCTCTACAAGAATGTCAACTCAAAATGGTTTTTTTTGTTTTAAGTTTTGCTATGGGGTGCACGTGATTGCCGAGGAGAGTCAGAGAGAGAGAGAGATGGACAGAGAAAGAAAAAGAGAGAGAGAAAGTGAAAAATCACCTCCTGGGAATGATTACCACACCACAATCCCTTCTCCTCCATTCTCCTCTTGGGATTTTGGGCATGCACACACAAACACCCGGTGTGAATTTCAAGCCACTAGATCCAGGACTTGAATCAAGGTTGGCCATGTAGGAGTCCAATGTTTTAACTACCATGTCATCCGCTGGCCTTTGAGCTCTGTATTTTTTTTTTTACTTTTTTTTTTTTTTGTCTGCACTCGCCAGAAAGAAAGAGACAGAGAGATAGAAAGCAAGAAATCACCCCCCAAGGGGGATGGCCACACCATGCAATCCCTTCTCCTCCGTTCTCCTCTCGGGATCTTGGGCACGCACACACACGCGCCCAGCATGAGTTTAAGCCACTGGGTCCGGAACTCAAACTGTGGTTGACTACATGGGAGTCCAGCGACATAGCCATTACATGAACTGCTGGTCCCGTGAGCTCTGTATTTTTAATGAATCATTGTTGTGTGAAAGAGTTAATTAAAATGAATATACTTACTAAAAAAAAAAAAAAGAACAATCATATAATAGGAAGGTCATTATGTTTTGTATATCAGAAATCCTGGTATGATATGTTTAGATACTGGGCCTACTCTTTTTGTTTTTATTGTCATTGTATTGTGGTTCTCAATCAGTTGTGTGTGTGTGTGTGTGTGTGTGTGTGTGTATGTACTACGGCATGTTCACTCATTAGAGAGAGACAAAGAGAGGGACAGGGAGAAATAATCCCCCAGGGGAAATGGTCACATTGCCATCCCTTCTCTGTTCTCCATTTGCAATTTTGGACATACTTGCACATGCACCTGGTGTGAGTTTCAAGCTACTGGGTCTAGGACTCAAACCATGGTAGTCCATGTCAGAGTCCAGTACCTTAATCACCACTCTACCTGCTTGCCCACTCTTAATCAGTCTTAATTCAATGAGAGTTTCTATAGTAAAATATTTGAACCATTGGTCAGTTATTTTTATACATGGAACAGAGAATGTATAAACACATATCTAAAAGATCATTGATTTTAAATGATGCCTTCATAGCATATATATA
>NW_006199351.1:490128-491352 GCF_000334495.1 Tupaia belangeri chinensis
TCCAAAAAAAAAAAAAACTAAAGAATATGGTCTTCATTTAACTTTTCTTTTTTTTTTATTAAAAGTTTATTTTATTTATTTCTTACATGAAAGAAAGAGTGATAAAAGGACCCTCATCATGATTTTTCCTTGTCACAATCCTTTCTACAGCCCCTCAGCCAGCCAGGATCATGGATGTGCATGGGCACCCCTGGCATGTTCAGATCAACTCAGATCCAGACCTAGCTTCCCAGATAGCCCCACCATCATACAGAAGCACCATAATACCAGTGCTACCTTGGCTGGCCTACTTTATTTTTCTAATTTGCATACCAATAAATTATGCAAGATGTTTCCAGTTTCCTGAAATACATTCTCAGCTAGTCATAGTTTTCGGTGTTAATAGAGTCTTATCTCAGCATCTTAATATGTGTTTAGCAGGAAGCTGGGCATTATAACATCTGTTGTTTCTATCTAGAAAATCTAAATTGCATAATAACTATTATATTAATTGGATTCAATTATCTTACAATACATTCTAAATTCAAAATTATTCAACTTATCTTGCTATCATTGATACATTCTCACACAGTAACTATACTAACTATAAATAATTTTTTTTTCTATTACAGTCATTATTCTTGAGGTTTAAAACCCTACTAGTCATCTGGGGGAAATATCCACATTTTACTTTATATAATCTATTTTACATATTTATATATTTTACGAGAAAGGCACAAAGTATAGACTATCAGAAACTCTGATAGTATTATCAGAGATAGAGGTATTATCAATTTAGTACCTGAGAATTGTTAAAAATGATGACATTCATTATACCATTGTCTTGCTTTTAAAATCTGCTATAGCCTAATTGCAGTTACCATTTAAATTTTATTCAGTGTATATTTAACTGCTATTTTGACTGCTTTTTTGATTCAAAGTGTTAGAAATTTTTACCATTGATCTCTTACTTGAAATATGGAAATTGTGCTATGTTTTAATGGCAATGAGGTCTGTCTTCCATGAAGAAAATCCTCTCAAGAAGGTATAGTGAACACAACTCTCATTTTAGTAATAGAAGTGTTTCATCCCAGGAGATTAATTTTTAATCACTTTACTGGTATTACACTTCTGCTTCAGAATGCCAGTTTTCTTCCTTCCTTCCTTCCTTCCTTCCTTCCTTTCTTTCTTTCTTTCTTTCTTTCTTTCTTTCTTTCTTTCCTTTCTTTCTTTCTCTTTCTTTCT
>NW_006199351.1:491435-499956 GCF_000334495.1 Tupaia belangeri chinensis
AATGACAGAGAGACAGAAAGTGAGAAATCACCCCCCAGAAGGGATGGCCACACCACAACTCCTCCTCCTCCATTCTCCTCTTCGGATTTTGGGCATGCACACACATATGCCTGGCATGAGTTTTAAGCTGCCAGGTCTGGGACTTGAACTGCAGTTGGCCATGTGGGAGTTCAGCAATGTAACCACTATGCCATCTGTTGGTCCCACAGTGTCCAATTTCTAATATTTAGTGTGGCATTATAAATGGTCCATGTGTGCCCAAGATCCCAGGAGGAGAATGGAGGAGGAGAGATTGTGGTGTGGATGTCCTCCTTGGGTAGTGATTTCTTGCCTTCCCTCTCAATGTCTCTCTCTATGCTTCTGTGAGCACAAGTACCTTATTGTAAAAACCTTAAAAGAAAAAAAGAAATGATCCATGTCATATAATCAAAGTAACACTAAGAAATATACTAACACCCTAAGTCATGCCATTCTTTTAAATTAAAATTCATTTATTTTCCATTTGAATACTTTGTATTTTAGTAACTGATTTTTTAAAATTAAATAGTCTCTAAATTATGACCCCAAAATAGAACAGAAATGTCGATATAGTAGTTTAAAGAAAAGTATTTTTATTGGTTCTTCTGAAATGTTATGGGTTGAATTTTGTTCCCTCCAAAATTCATATGCTAAAGATCTATCCCTTAGGACCTCAGAATGTGACTATATTTGAAGCTCGACCCCTTAAAAAAGGTGGACTACATTAAAATGAGGTTGTTCAGGTAAAACCTAATCCTATATGACTGATGTTCATATCAGAAGAGGGAATTAGAAGATACAATTGGAAGGTGGCCATCTAAAAGCCAGGGTAGAGGGAGGACCTAAGAATCAATTAACCTGCTGACACCTTGACCTTGGACCTCTAGCTTTCAGAACCGTAAAAAGATACATTTCTTTTGTTTAAGTCACCCAGTCTGTGGTATTTTGTTACAACAGCCCTAATAAATGAACATATTACCTTTTCTTTTATATAATATCTCAGAGGCTGTGGCATGAATGCCATTCAGTTTGCTTATGTAGATTCTAACTGTTCAAAACATGGGGCGGATAGAGAAAATTAACTCTGACTGCTATTTGGTTGCTAGGATGATGCAAAAGTTACGGATGAAGCATTCTTCCTTTCCTATCTATATCTCTTTGACTGAATGGGGACATCTATTGATTAGCGAGAAGGGCATTTAAGGGATTGGATTTTCCTCCTCAAAGATTAGAGATTGTTGCTGATTTACCTTGTCCATCTTTTGTAGAGCTAGCTAATGTTTGAGATTTAATGAAAGGTTGTCCAAAAAAGACATTGTCAAAGGGACTAGCGTGGTAAAAGTAAGGCATTAAATGGAAGGTAACATTACTCACATAGGCAACTAGGGAAAAGATAAAATAAACCCAAGCTTCCTAGAGAAAATGGTCAGTTTAATACATAATACTTTTTAAGTAGTTTTTGGAGTTATTCAATGCAAATATGATTGGTAAAGTAATTTTACACCATGAACTAAGCACCTCTAAACTTAAGTTTTATGTTTTTTTTTAATAATACATTAGGAGAATCAAAACAAAGTTGTGCTTAAGGCAAATATTGCCTTGATTGTAAACATTTCACTATTGGCTTGAAATCAGTGATAAATCCAGTATTAGACTACTGATAAGAGATACAGTGAAGAGACAGATTTCTATTTTTAAAGACTGTCAAGCATGCACTGCGTAACCACTGACATGGACGAGAAGGAAAGATTTTGAGCTGTACATGAGTGTGTGTGGAATAGAATACCTTAATGCTCCTTCCAATCCCACTACTTTATGATATCACTTTTCCTTACAAATTGAAAAAATAACTAAGATATTTAAAAATTAATATTTGGGAATTAAATATTTTTCTTGGAAAGTAGCTCATTTTAATTTTAATTAAATTTTTCCACAGAGAATTTCAAGATAAAACTAAATTGTCCCTTAGTATCCACAGGGAATTGAATCCAGAATTCCCACAGTTAAGAATCCCTAAAGTTAAAAAATAAATAAAGTATATAATATGCATGGTGTTATATAAAACAATGATAAGTAAAACAATGAAGGGTAAGAGAATGAGGTGGATATTAGTACACAATGTTCTCAGAAGGCCTCTCTGGTAAGGTGTGACTTGAGCAGAATGTCTACTGAAGTTTGAGAGGCCTCCTAGACATCTGTAAGGGCAGGTGGATATATGAATCTGGATTTAGAGGAGCGGTCGAAGCTGAGATTATTGATTTAGAAGCTGCCATTTCATGCGTGACTAAATGAGATCCCTTCAGGAATGAATGCGAGTAGGAATAAAAAAGAGAGAAGACTAGGGACCAGCAGCTAGCGTAATGGCTAAATCGCTGGACTCCCATGTAGTCAACTATGGTTCGAGTCCTGTACCCAGTGGCTTAAATTCACTGGGCACGTGTGCATGCATGCCCAAGATCCCGAGAGGAGAATGGAGGAGAAGGGATTGCGGTGTGGCCATCCCCCCTAGGGAGTGATTTCTCGTTTTCTGTCTCTCTGTCTCTCTCTGTCTTTCTGGTGAGTGCATGCCCCCTACAGCAAAAACCTCTCCAAAAAAAGAAAAAAAAAGAGAGAGGACTGAATGAAACCTAGGCTTCTAGGAAGGCCTCAGAGAGACAGGAATAGCAAAAGAGAATAAACAGGGCTTACGAGACAAATATAATAGCAGAAGAGAATCAAGGAAGAGTTGATTCCTGGAGGACGATTGTTTCTTTTTTTACTTAAATAAATAAATGTCTTTTTTTTTTTTTTTTTTTTTTTAAAAAAAAAAAAACAACAAAAGAGGGGGGGGTGCATAGGCTCTTTACACAGACATTATCGGAGCCTCTAAAAGTGCTAAGAGACACATGTGAGCCACAATGATAAGCCACATATACAGCTTGTTAATATTTATATTGTTTTTTAACAAGTATGTCATTTTTTATTTTTTATAATTTTTATTTATTAATTTTAATTATTATTTATACATTTAATCGCTATACATCATATAGATCGTAAAGAGACTTTACCCAGCGTGACACACACCTCAGTCCAGCCCAGTTGAGAACATGTGCATGTCCTCATCAACAAATAATAAACCATACCCACATCCCACAAATGAGGCCAATTGTTTCGAAAACAGTGAGAGACCAACTGTATCAGTGAGAGTTTATGAATTAAGCAAGATGAAGACTGCACATGGATGATTAGATCTGGCAATGTTAGGTTACTGGTGAACTAAAAAAGCAGTATCAGTACAACGGGTAATAAAGTTAGGTTAGCTTGGGTTCAAAGATAATAGTATAAGAAGTGAGGTTGGTAATTATAGATAATCTTCCAAGTTATTTTGTTAAAAAGAATGATCAGAAAAAAAGGGGGATGTTACCTCATAGGGATAGAGACTATCTTTTAATACTGAGAGCTATTAAAGCATGTGTATGCTGATAGGAATAATCCATTAAAATTATTATAGAAGACAGGAGAAAAGTGGAGAGCATCACACAGTTGAATAGGTGTAGGATTCAGTAAATTAGTGGGGAGTTGGTGGTAAGAGCACCAAGAGCATTTCTGATGTAACAATGTGGGCAGAGGAGACAAGGCACAAGGATGCAAATAAAATTATGCTAGTCAGTGTAATGAAAGAACCAGATAATTCAACTGTGTATTGTGTCTCTGTTCTTAATAAAATAGGAAGAAAGAATATCAGATGAGAACAGAGGAGGAAGTGTTGTTGGAAATTAGTAGTAATCATTAGGCTCCAGTTCCCTGTAGGAAATTTTACTACAGCAAATTTTATGGAAGGAAAACCATGCCCTATCAAAAAGTCATGACTCACAAGTAACTTTATTTTCTATCTCCCTTTCTCCATATCTCTACTATTCTATACGTCAACCGACTAATCTACCTCTTGTAATGACTTGGTATTCTATAACCTTTGAAGCAGGCATTTAGTCCTCTTTTTGTTACAATATTTACCTATATTTCTGAATCCAAGCAAATTCATAAAATGGCACAAAAGAAAAATGACATTGTGCCTTACGTTCTATTTCATTGACCCAGACGTTTACAAACTAGTTTAATAGGTTCAATTTCTGTTCTTTTCAAAAAAAATATTCTGGTGGTATAAATAGGTCTAAATTTCAGGCTCTACAAATATTTTTGAAGGGCAGGCATTCAGGCATCTTTGCATAACAAGAGCTGTAGACTTAAATTTTACAATAAAATCAGCGGCTTCAATGACTGGCTATCAAATCCACTTGCTTTATGTTATGAATCGTAATTACAAATCTCTGTGATTTGAACCTAAGTTCAGTTGGGTGGAAAATTGGCCATTCAATATAATAGGAAGAAAAATTTTTTTAAAAAATGTGAAGCCATGCTTAGCTGCCAACATAATTTAATAAACTTTCATGGCAATTATCTGGAGACCTAGGCATGCTTTATGTCAAGCAGCAGCAGACATCATTAAAGGTCACTAAACACTGAATTCTTTATTTTTAACATGGAATTCTTGAAGACATTTTCCAATTGATAAATAGCATCATTTAATTTTAAAAATATATTACTTTTTCAAAATAACATTTTTCTTATCAGTTGCCAAATTAAATGATTTATGTTAACTAAAATCAACATTTTGAGAGTTATTCATAGCACTGCCTAATTATCTCTCATGAGAAAAAATAAAACCCATAAATGTCACTTGTCTAAATGCTGATACTAGAACTCTAATTTAGCTCTAGCTATTAGAAAGCATATAAATGTAAACATATATATACTTCATCCTTTAAAAAATTGAGTCTGTTATTTTTATTGCAATGGTTTCTTTCTAATTTGGTCTTGAGGTCTCTCTGCTCAGAATAGCCATGAGCCAAAATAGAGAGACAGAGGATCTGTGGAACTATGTCTTTATTAAGGTCCATAGGAATTTTCCCTTAAGTTTTCCCATAGGGATAGGGTTATGGACTGGCTATTTTAAAGAAGATATGTAAAAGGAAGAACTTATTTATATGACTCTGATGTTGACTATTAGGTTTTATTGTGGTCAGCAGTTGTGAGGTATGCTGGATTTTACGTCAGCAAGATGAAGAACAAGAGGGCAATACAACAAGCAGCCACATGGGGAGAAGTGTTGTTGTCATTATTGTTTTATTTTCTTTTTCTTCTGTTTACTTTTTTCCCTTTTCTTTTCTTTTCTTTTCTTTTCCTTTCTTTTTTCTTTTCTTTTTTTTTTTTTACATTTAATCATTGTACTTCTTTACAGCATACAAAATGAATCTTCCAAGAATGAATATACTGTGTATTAGTCCATTCAAAAATATTACCATACGCATTATCATCAGCAGGAGGGGAAGTTCTAACTAGTCCACAGGTAATGGGGTATGACTAAGTTTTAAATAACTTACTCAGTTTTAATAATGGATGCCAAGGCAGCAACTATAGAGCTGTCAGAAAAGTCATGACGTATTTGTCTATGTTTTTCTATGCAAAATTGCATCACGACTTTTTCAATGAATTTCAAATTAAAAATTTTTATGACAAGGTATTACAAATGTGTCTTTAACCTATTGACTATTCTCTCATAATGGTATATGATATAATCTGTATCCAATACAAAAATATTTGAGATATTTATCAATTTATAGATCAAACTGACATTATTATATTGAGTCATCTAATCTATGAATACGATATATCTTTCCATTTATTTATAGGTTGATTGATTTTGCCATTTTCAACATACAAGTCCTAGACATGTTTTATTAGATGTATAAAAGAAGATTTCTTTATTTTTTGCAAATTAGAAATTGTATTGAGTTCTAATTTCAGTTTCTACATTTTATTGCTTTATAAATATGATATTTTGTGTGTTCTTGTATACTGTGACCTTGTTTAACTCATTTCCTATTTCTATAACATATTCTTTTCTTTGGTATATCTCTTAAGATCTTTTTTTTTTTTTAAGAGTTTTTTTGATATAGGGCTCGTGCGTTTGCCAGAAAGACAGAGACAGAAAGTGAGAAATCACCCCCAGGAGGGATGGTTATGCCACAATTCCTTCTCCTCCATTCTCCTCTCAGGATTTTGGGCACATATGCACAGATGCCCACTGTGAGTTTTAAGCCAGGATTTGAACCATGGGGCGACTAATGCCTTTCCTTTATTATACTTCTTTCCTTTTCTTGCTTTATTATACTTGCTAAGACTCCCAATGTAGCTTAAATAAGAGTGGTAAAGGTGGGCATCTTGTGTTACTTGCTATTGGGGGGGGGGTGTCCAAAAGTTATCATCGAATGTGATATTAACTGTAGGTTTATCATGTAAACTCTTTATCAAGGTTGAGAAAATTCCCATCCCCTGCTATGCTGTGCAGGGGATTATTTTGTTGTTATGTCAGAGGGTGTGTGTTCTCAGAATCCATACATCTGGTGTGTTTTTCAAGATGATTGGGCCAGGAATCAAATCCCAGTTGGCTATGTGGTATCAAGATTCCTTGAGGCAGTGTGTAACCACTACACTATAGTGGTTGTTCAATAAAGTTTCTAAATGGAGTGGATATTGAGTTTTTCTTTATCTTCCTTAATTTTTTAAGAATTATTTTATTAACTTTATTTACTTATTTATTTTAATTTGACCAGAGAGGGACAAATGAGAGAGAAAAAGAGAGAGAAAGTGAGAACGCAAGCTGCCAGGTCCGGGACTTGAACTGTAGTTGGCCATGTGGGAGTCCAGCACCCTTAACCATCATGCCACCTGCCAACCCTTCTTATTTAGCTATTTATCAGGGAATATCACATCATTAGAATTTAAAATATTTATTTCTGGAGTAAATGCCATTTGATTGTGGTACATATTTTTTGTTATAAGCTAATGAATTAAATTTGCTAATACTTTTTTGGAGTGTTTTATGTCTAATTTCATGACTAACATTACCATGTAGTTTTGTTCCGTTATTGTTATTGCTATTTTGATTTTATATCAGGATAATGTTGACTTCATAGATTGAGTCAAGAAACATTCCTTCATTGTCTCTTTTTTGGAAGAAGTTTGAAAAAGACTGGTGTTAATTCTTCTTTAAATGTTTGGGAGAATTTACTGTCTGGGCCTGAGTTTCTTAATTATGATTTCAATTTCTTGAATAGTTACAGAACTATTCAGATAATCTATTTCATTGTTGGTTAATTTTGATAGTTTGTCATTTACAAGATATGGATCAACTCCATTCAAGTTATAGAAATTATGTTTGTACAGTTGGTCGTAGCACTGCTTCTTTTTTTTTTTTAATATCTGATGTTATCTGTAATGATAGTGCCATGGGCTATTTAATTATTTTTTAAGATTCCAGCTTATTTATAATGCTTTTTGAGTATTTCTCTTCATAAAATTTTCTTAGTAGTTTTCAATGGTAAGTTAACATATACATACAATTTATTCTTGCCAATTGGTATTAATGTTTTAATGCTTTAAGTATGAAAATCGTATGTTTTAAAATGTATTTGAGGTTCGTTTCTTTTTTGAGAGATTTTTGCTACAGGGTATGTGCATTCACCAGAGAGACACAAAGTGAGAAATAACCCCCAACTCAAAGGAGGATGTCCACACCACAAGCCCTACTCCTTTATTCTCCTCCTGGATTCTTGGTCATGCATGCACACATAAGTGTCCAGGGTGTTTCAAGCTGATGGGTCCAAGATTCAAACTGCAGTTGGCCTTGTGGGAGTCCAGTGACATAACCATTCTGCCATCTGCTGGTCACAAAACAAGAGGCATATTATGCCATACAAGCCACATGGAGATTCACCAATGTTGGTAAAGAGGCTGGGAGGTGGGAAGCGGAAATAAAGGTCTTTATTGTGGTTTGTATGGAAAAAATAGAGGGGAGCAAATTAAGCTGGTTTAGAATTGACTAGTTTAAGTAATTTCAGTGGATTCTGGGGTGTAGTTGCTATGCCACCCTGTCTGGTACTTGGTCTTGGGGTGATTAGGATAGGAGTGTATTAGCCTCGTGTATAAGAGCCCGACAGAAGAGGTGTTTGGGGTGTGTGGGCTTTGGATTGTCTAGTCTGCATATAAAATATGCTCTCACAGATGATCCCTTTACAATCACCAGGAATTAGCTAACCCTGGGAGGGCAATTCCTCCTCAGTCAACAAGACCCCAGATGCCAGTGCATCAAGAATGTAGAATAAAACAACACAGTCAATATATCATACTTCCACTTAGGTCATGGGGATGACTTAATCTAGACTATGAATATGGGCATGGCTAAGTTTGGTGAAGAGCAAGGTCATTGGGTAAAAGTAGGACAGTTATAGGAAAGGTCAGCTATGTAGATATCAAAATCAGCAAGGATTTTAATAAATGCAAGGTTAGAAATGAAGCTGTTTTATTTTTTGGCTAAAAAAACAAATCTAGAGATTTTTAGGAGAGAGGGAAAATTATCTGAAAGCAGAAATGTAGATGGAGGACACGTTCGCTACCTAAAGGG
>NW_006199351.1:499987-502275 GCF_000334495.1 Tupaia belangeri chinensis
CCCTACCTACAGGCCCAGGATTGTTAAGATTTGGGAGAGAATGAGCCACCACTTGAAAATGCTGAAGTGGAAGTAGTGTCCACTCAGAGAAGAGTCAAATTTCAAGAAGGTTCAGAGACTATTCAGATAGCTTGATATAGGGGTGTAAGGTATTTTCCTAATGAGAGATTATGAGTTCCAGGGTGTGGGTGTGATAAAATTTTAGGATTACGAAAAGCATGAGAATTGTGGTCAAAAAGTGGAAGTACACTGCACTTAGGGATACAAATATAGAAGATTAGAGATGGCCCCTAATATTCATATAGCAACAGACATAAAACGGGATAGACGTATAATGAGATGCTTCCACATGGAAAATAGATGACAGTACTAAGACTTCAGATCTGCACGTTCTTTGGGGGTGAGACTTTAGATGTGAGAAAGAATGGAAATCATTGCAAATATACATTACATGTAAGGATTTGCTAATGGCTTGAAAATAATCTACTAATTAGTTAATATTGTCTAACTACCTAAACGTATGCATATATTTTGTTATATATGAGCTCAGTATTCTCAGAATTTGGCCCTCATAAATAACAAACTATTGTCATATGTGGAGAGTTTACTAATGTATGAAGGAATTGAGTTCTCGGTGCAAGATAAATGTCTCAGCATTTGTCTTTTTACTCCTATTTGTTTTCTTCCTAAAAGTAGTAGAGATAAATATCACAGCATCATTTATATGTGATAATAAGATGAATAACACTCAATGATGTTTTCTGTTCCTTCATAGGAAACAGGGATTCCAGTACATGCCAGTTTCCAAAGGAGAGGACATTCATTATAACTACCAGAACTCAGGAAAAATAAAAGTGGCAAAAAGTCATGCACGGTTGTGCCCAGTCAGAATAAGGAAATCCTAGAATAGATGTTTTCATAAAAATACATCCATTATTTTCATTTTATGAGATAACTGAAAAACTATAAATCAAATCCCTTCTCTAAAAATTAAATTCTGACTTGCTCACAGATTTGGTGGCAGCAGAGAATTTAATTTGTGTACTTATTTCCTATTTACAGGGACATTACAACTTGTATCATTTTATCTTACTTTTAGATTTAAATATACATAGGGATGTCAGTTATATGAAAAAAGAGATAACAATTTCAGTTCAGGTGTAATTGAATTTTTGACATATCAGATTGAGCTTCAATTACATTTGACAGAATCATTTTAATTTTCATTTTAGACAGAATCATATTGATTTTCATTTTATATTTTTCTTAGCCAACATACTTTGATATCTAGGATTTTTTTACTTTAAATCAAATAACGGTTTGAAGTGATAGAATAGCTTAATTAACTTCACTGACTGAACATAATATTTACTCTGGAATTAGACTCTCATATTTTTTTCATTGCAAAATAAACATAATAAGAAACTTAATATTTGTATAAAGCAGGCTTTTGTTTTTTAAAAATGTACTAGACAGATAAATTATGGAAGGATGGCTTGAAACATATTTTAGCTTATCAGAGTCTAAGAATTAAACAAAAACGCTAACTCTACAATTGCAGGATGTTCCTAAAAAATTTCCTGATGTGCTAAAGTTGCCACCTTTACCATCTCTCTAAACTTCTTCGAGGCCCTGTACAGAAGTTAAAGCAGTCTATGTTGTTTTATGGCAGTGGATTCTTTTGATCTTTAGTGGTTTTGCCCTGGTTTCGTACAGATTTTTTTTTTTTTTTGAGAGATTTTCACTGTAGGGCGCGTGCGCTCGCCAGACAGACAGAGAGAGACATAGAGACAGAAAGCGAGAAATCACCCCCCAGGGGGATGGTCACGCCGCAATCCCTTCTCCTCCATTCTCCTCTCGGGATCTTGGGCACGCACGCACACGCGCCCGGCGTGAGTTTTAAGCCACCGGGTCCGGGACACGAACCGCGGTCGACCACGTGGGAGTCCAGCGACATAGCCATTACGCTAACTGCTGGTTCCCACGTACAGATTTTAATGTAGAAAAAAATTCAATTTTGGGACCAACAGTTTAGCTTAATGGCTATGTCGCTGGGCTCCCATGTAGCTGACCATGGTTTGAGTACTGGACTTGGTGGTTTAAACTCACGCCAGGCGCATGTGCATGCATGCTCAAGATCCCGAGAGGAGAATGGAAAGAAGGGGTTCCAGTATGGCCATTCCCCATCGGGGGTGACTTCTCGCTTTTTGTCTCTCTGTCTCTCTCTGTCTTTCTGGCGAGCGCATGCGCCCTATAGCAAAAACCTCTCCAAAAAAGAAAGAAAGAAA
>NW_006199351.1:502294-508962 GCF_000334495.1 Tupaia belangeri chinensis
AGGAAGGAAGGAAGGAAGGAAGGAAGGAAGGAAGGAAGGAAGGAAGGAAGAAAGAAAGAAAAGGAAGAAATTCAATTTTAAGAATGTTTTATCAGGGTCAGCCAGTGGCATTGTGGTAAAGGTGGCTGGATCCCACATGGGTGACTTTCTGGTCAGAATTTCAGACCCAATGGCTTGAAAAACACTCACTCTCTTAAAACAAAAACAAAAACAAACAAAACAAAAAAAAAAGAAAAAAGAAAAAAAGAAAAAGAAAAAAGAAAAGAACTGTTTCACTGTTTCCCCTCAAGATAGACATTTGATCTCAATACATTTCCATGATTTTTAGGCAAATAGACCTAGCATAGAAATAGTATATTACATTTTTCAAAATAAAATCTCACTCTGAAGGTCACATCTTATTTGATTTTAAAACTAGTAGAAAAGTGGAACCAGCAGATGGTGTAATGGTTGCACTCCTGGACTTCCACATAGCCAACTGTGGTCTGGACTCAGCCATGTGAAACTCACACTGGGTACCTGTGCATGGATATGCAAGATCCCAGGAAGAGAATGGAGGAGAGAGGATTGTGACATGGGCATCCCCACCTGGGGGATGAGTTCTCACTTTCTGTCTCTCTGGTGAGCGCAAATACCTCCAGGGAGGATGACCATGCTATAATCCCTTCCCCTCCATTCTCCTCTCAGGATTTTGTGCCCAGCGTGCTTTAAGCTGCTGGTCTGGGAATCAAACCTGCTAAGTATGTGAGAGTCCAGCAACCTAACCATTACACCATCTGCAGGTCCTGCAAAAATCTCTCTTAAAAAAAAATAAATCTAGTAGAAATGTATATAGTTTTCATATTATTCAATTATTGGAGCAGTTTTATTCTAATTCTTTCTCATGTCATTCCTAGCACCTAAGAAAGTAAGTATTCTCCTTTTTAAAGAAAGGGAATATATTCTCAGTTCAGCATCAAAATTAGGATAATTGTTCCAAAAGACAACAAACCTAGAATTGTTGATGTTAATGTTATTAACTAAATCAGATTGTTGTTGTTACTCTAGTAACAGAATCTTTAAATTCTAATACAAAGGTACTCGTGTAACCTCCCAGTGACTGTAGGAATGTTTTCTAGGAAATCTATGGTGCGCAGCTCCCCAGTAACAATTTGGACCAATCGACTGGATACAAGGCATCCAGTTCCCTTATGAAACAAAAATAGAAAGTTACTTCTTATTTCAGTCCTAGTTCTGAAATAAGGAGTCACTTATTGGAGATACCAGTCTTTGGTTGAAGTTAAGCTCTCAGAAGAAACATAGGCAATTAAACTTCCCGTTCCATACTGAAGAAGCTGTTTTTCCATGCTCAATATAATTTATTCTCTTGAGTTCCAGACCCAGTTCTACACTTTCATTTATGCCTTGTTAGTAATCTAGATGTCCAAGGACGTAAGATCCTGACTGCCTTGCCTTTGGTAAGTCCTTAAATAGTTGACCCTCAACCAGCAAGGTCAATTGTCCATTATATTGAGTCATCAGAAGAGTCATGATGTATTGTTTTTCTATGCATCATGACTTTTCTGATGATCAAATATTTTATCTATGGCAAGTGACTATTTGCATCTCCAAATGCTGTCTTGAAGCCTTATCTGCATGGACTACTCCCTCTGGGGCATTGCCATTTCTAACTAGACAATCACAGGTTAATTAACTGTTGCCTTATCCTTAACAGCGTATTTTCCAAGTTGCTAATTTCACTTTACTGAACTATAATTATGCCTGGTTTCTGCAGCGCCAATAGAAAAATCAATCAATATTTCTAGTTTCAGATTTTGGATTCAAGTAAAGTTGTCTATCTATTTATTGAGTACTTACTATTTCCTGAAATACGATAATGACATGAGAGGCCCTTCACTCTTGAAAACCCATGCAAGAAGCACTCTGTTTTTTCAGTATGTTAATATTACAAGGGTACTTTAAAAAGTTTGTAGGAATTTATTTTGGTGCAAAAATTTTTGAAATACCTGTATAGTTTTTTCATCATATGCATTTTCTATGAAGTTTTTTTTTTATTTTTAATTTTTTGCGGGGGTTGCCATAGGGCACATGTACTTGTTGGAGAGAGAGAGAAGAGAGAAAGCAACCCCCTTTCCCCACCCGGCCCAGGGAGGATGGCCATGCTATAATCCCTTCTCCTCTATTCTTCTTTCAGATTTTGGGCATGCATGCACATGCACCTGGTGTAATTTTTTTTCAGGCTGCCAGATAGGGGACTCAAACCATGATTGGCCATGGGAGAGTCCAGCATCTTAACCACCATTCCACCTTGTGGCCCCTGAAGGCCGCTTTTATAGCATGCTTAATTGACTAAATTTTCCAGGTATGACCTAATCAGTGAAAGAAGTCTGGCACAATTACCTAATTCCTGGACACATAAAATCTACCAAGATTGAGCTAGGAAGATGTAGAAAGTCTGAAACAAACCAGGAAATTGAATCAGTAATAAATAACCTCCCCAAAAAGAAACTTTCAAAGAAGAGTTAAACCCCATTCTGCTCAAGTTATTTCTAAAGATCCAAAAAGGTGAATCTCTCCCTAATTCATTCCATGAAGCCTCCATCACCCTTATCCTTAAAACAGATGAGGACAGGACAAGGAAGGAAAACTATAGACCAATATCTCTGAAGAATATAGATGCAAAGAGCAATTTTACTTTTATGGCTCAAATTTACTTTAGATTTTTAGATAATCTTATATAAAAAGATGCTGTCCTAAAATGAATTCAAGAAAATTGAAAAATGTCCTTCCAATCCACATATCACTATATTTAATGAATTCTGTTGATTCTTTAAACTCACATGTCAGGCATCCCATCATTTCATGATAACATTTACCAGATTAGATTTCTCGGACCACTATATTTTTATAAAATATAAATTTATTAAATATACTACGATTTTAAACAAGACATAAATGGCATAACCTTAGCAAAGAATACCACAACTTATAATAGCCATCTCTGTAGGCTAATGCATTCATTCATGACATCTCTTCTGTAAGGATTTTTCTAACCCCTATATCCAAAATAGTACCTCACACCATGACATATCTTATCTTCCTTTCCTGCCATTTTATCTCCCCATTCTATTTGAATATTATTTGTCTTTCCCCACTAGCATGTAAACTGTCTCTCCCCACTAGCATGCAAACTGTCTCTCCCCTCTAGAATGTAAACTCCAGTAAGCTCCCTGCTATAACCACAGAATTTAGAACAAGGTCTTAACATATAATAGTTTTCAATAAATATTAGTGCATGGATAAATTGAGCAAGGAACTATTCTGATTTCTGGGGATACTGTGGAAAATAACACAGAAAATATCCCTTACCTCATGGAACATTATTTGTATTGGGGAAGAAAAGATAAGGCAGAAACAAATATAGAACTTATAGAACTATATAATAATTTTTAAGTTAGTGATTTAGGTAGAGAGAATTAGTAAAAGCTCTTTTCAGTAAAGATTTATCTGAAGTGGTGACACTGAATGGAAGCCTAAAATATTTGAAAAATAATAGGCAAAATGTTGGGGTAAGAGTGTTCCAAGTAGGAAGATGAAAAAATTCAAGGCTTAAATAGAAGTTGGTGGGTATGGAAGGTGACACAAGAATAACACAACTGGACCCATGAGGGAAGGTTCTCAGTTCATGCCCTAAGGCTGCCCTGGATGCAAACCAGGCATATGTCTCTCTATATCTATCTATCTATCTATCTATCTATCTATCTATCTATCTATCTATCTATCTATCTATCTATCTATCTATCTATAAATATATATACACACACATAAATATATATATACACATACACATAAATATATATATATATTTATGAAATAGCATCTTATTCTTTAGTATTATAATATTCTCATGTAATAATACTACCCTTCTGCACCCCCCCCCTTTTTTTAGAGAGATTTTTGCTATAGGGCGTGTGCACTCACCAGAGAGAGAGAAAAAGAAAGTGAGAAATCACCCCCCAGGGAGGATGCCCATGCCACAATCCCTTCTCCAGTCTCCTCTCAGGATTTTGGGTACACACGCACATGAGTTTGAAGCCACTGGGTCCAGGATTTGAACCGCAGTCGATCACGTGGGAATCCAGTGATGTAACCATTAAACCATCTGCTGGTCCCTCTGCACCTTCTTTTAGATGTTATAGTCAGAGGACTCAGAAAGATATTACAGTTAGGAATTTTTTCTGAAGGGCCTTATCTTAGTATTGGTTTGTGACATTTGATTCCTTCTAAGTAACAGGAAAAAAAAAATAAGAACACTAGAAGTCTTATACATTTATCAGCTTTGTAGTAAGATAGCCTCTGAGGTCACAATTCATCTACACTCTTGTCATATTCATTCTTGGTTACTCAACCTAATTAAATTTGTAGGCAGGATTAAATTTCAAAGTGAAGATCTGGGAAGTAAAAATGCTTTACTATAAGAAAGATTGTTCCCCCTACTGTCTACCTCTTATCACCACTTTTGAAAGATAACAAAAGGAACAGTAAAACCAAACTATTTATTTACCTATATAGTCTTAAACGCATTCTTTTTAAAAAATATATTTATTTAATTTTATTTATTCATCCATTTTTAATTTTAATTTTAATTTTTAAAATTTGACCAGAGAGACACAGAGAGAAAGAGGCAAAGTGAGAAAGCAAGCCACCAGGTCCAAGATTTGAACCATGGTCAGCCATGTGGGAGTGTCCAGTGCCTTAGCCACCATGCCACTTGCTGGTCCCAGTATTAAACTCATTCTAAAGAAGAAGATGTCTAAGAAATATAATTCTCAGAGGATTAAAAAGGCATATGAATGGTTTTCTAATGGGAAAAATAGTGTCATTGGCTAGAGCTCTAGTTTATGTTGATATCTAAATACATATAGAGCTAATAAGGAAGTAAAGAACTTCATAACTGCAAAGGAACTTATCATTTCTGAAAGAAGTTAGCATGAACAATATTTACAGTAATTATTTTTTATCCATTTCTTTTTGTCACATATGGGCCAAGATTTTAGTAAAGTCAAGTTGAAACTGGGATGAAGAATAGAATAGCTGCCACCATGGAATGCTAAAGCAGCAGCAGTCCCACTTGAGGAACATGCACTAGTCTTACCGGCTGTCACTGAGTCTGTCTTTAGACCTAGCACTTAACTAAGTTAAATGAAATGCACTGTCATATCATATGGTAAATTAGAAGGCACACATTTAGAATCTGCCTGCTGGATCAGTTCATTTGAGGGTAACATTTACAAACATGTATTTCAAATACATAATTTCCTTTATGTGGACATACTCAAAACATTGGAGGGGGGGAGTGCTAGGAAACTTGGTAATAATAAAAAGAAATTCTTTAAACCAAATTTCCCAAGCTTTTTTGAGCATAGAGCTTAGTTGGTTTTGTTTGTTTATAACACGCTTAGGTGGAAACTGGCGAAGACTAAGATAATCATTTTAGTTTACAATTATTCACTAAAGAAATGTCCCATGCTGATGTAGGGAGACTTAGTTTTAGGGTAACAAATGATTTTCTTGTATATGATACTATCCTTTGAGTTAAACATTTTTACAACATGGCCAATGGTAACTCAAAGTCTTTAAAACTGTCAATAGCAATATAAGAAGCTGAGCTCAAATTTCTATTGTACTCTTAATGTTTATGTTTCCCAAATCAGCATGGAAACCCCTAGGACTAATATTATAGCATGTACAAATATCAGAACAAACAAGGAGTTCCTAGAAAAGAAACAAAACCATTGGGAAATTTGATTATATGGAGCAGCAGAAAGCACATCTTGAACTGTCAAGCCCACTAAGGCAGGGTGTACATAATTTATCTTAAAAA
Organism: Tupaia belangeri chinensis; assembly: GCF_000334495.1. Lineage (NCBI taxonomy): Eukaryota > Metazoa > Chordata > Mammalia > Scandentia > Tupaiidae > Tupaia > Tupaia belangeri. The sequence goes on from NW_006199351.1 coordinate 508,179, forward strand.
GAAGGCACAGCAGAAACTGGAGAAATCAATAAGCATCCAGTAGAAAACTGGATTAAATTTGAAAATAATTTGATGACAATAAGAACAATATAAATTATAATTAAGAAAGTATATTTAATTTATATTTTTTCAAATTAGAAAAGGGAAAAAAAATGTTGGTCTCTATGTTGCATAAAAATTGAGTCATGTATAATTGCTAATTAGATTACTTAAAATAAAAGTACTGTTACTGAAAGCTTTATATTTTGTCAGGCAAACATGAACTTTGTTGGCATTTATAAATAATATCCTTTAAAATATTGAGGAAGTGAACAGTCCAGAACAATATTAATTGTTACAAAGATGTAGTTCTCCCCAAATTTGTTTGTAGGTTTAATGTAATTTCAATCAAATGATTATTGGGAATCTTGGGGGACTTGACAAGAAGTTATTCTGCTTTTTTCTAGAAAGATAAATAGGTGATAAAAGGAAATAAATTATTTAAAATACAGTGCAAAGAAAGTAACGTAATAAGCAAACAAAACCATAGGCTTTAAACAATATGGCTCTGGCACAAGACCTGAAGCAGAATATATATGTTCTGGATATAGCATATGTCACACTATAGAAAGAAATAGCAAGAGAATTACTCTTAGTCAACAAAAAATTTAAAAACGGTCAATTAAATAAGGGGTCAATCAAATTAGATTGTTCTTACATAGCAAAAAGCAAAACATGAAAGAAAATTTGCTTACCTACCTGTAATTCCTTCCTCATTAAAGACAAAGGGGAGGGAAAAGTGTAG
>NW_006199351.1:508982-526208 GCF_000334495.1 Tupaia belangeri chinensis
CTGATTTTTATGATGCAGAAAGACATTAAAAGTATAGAGTAATTGAAAGCAAAAAAGTATAACACCAACAATTTTTAAAAAGGAAATGGCTCATATATTTAACAGATAAGTTAAATTAATTATAAGCAGACATAATTGCAGTTGCTACAAGTACATCGAGGTTTTGATTTTGACCTTAAGGTAGTTTTCAATTTTTTTTTGTATTATTGGGTCATCAGGAGTCATGATTCATTTTTTTCATAGAAAAATATAGGAAAATACATCATGTCTTTCCCAACGACCTAATATAATCAAATATCTCTGTACATACGTTGAACATATTTTGATTATGTCTTTAAAAGATCTCAACAGAATTGGGATTCCTGGGATAATAATTTCAAAGGCTCTTTAAAAATATTACAAAAAGCACTTTTCAGAAACTACACAGCAACTTGTATTTCCATAAACAGTTTGATTATTCCAATTTTCCCAATTTATATAAATGTAAACATTAACAGTAGTTTCATGAAAACACAAAAACGAAGAAAACAGGTGGTCATTATTTCAACATCTATTTGATTATTAGTGACATTAAACAGTTTCAACCATTCTTTGTCCATCTATACTTCCTCTTTTGTGAATTGTTCAAATTCCTATTTTAAGGTTTTGCAAAGAAAATGACATTTTCAATTTATAAAACATTATTTTTAAGCAAATTTATAATTCTTGAGATTTAGATTTTAAGCAACTTCATTATTTCTTAGATTTTTTTTCTGTTCATGAATATGCAGGTGAGATGGTTAATATATAAAAGAAATAAACATACACCTTGTAACAAATTTGCATATAATCATTAGCTTTGCAAAGATGCAGTTATTTTTCATAATTATAAATAATTGTAATAGACTAGTTATTAGGCAATCATTCAAAATTTCAAAAATAAATTTATCAGGCAAGTCTTATTTATGTGCAATGGAATGAAAAAAAACAAAAATGTAATAAATACATAGAAAGGTTATAGTAGCCATGCTTTTTTTTATCAACTTGCTAAATTTTTTTTTTGAGAGAGAAATTTTTGCTATAGGGTGTATGTGCTTGCCAGAGAGACAGAAAGTGAGAAATCAACCCCCAAGGGAGGATGGCCACTCCACAGTCCCTTCTCTTCTATTCTCCTCTCCTCTCAGGATTTTGGGCATGCAGGCACACACCAACATGAGTTTTAAATTGCCGGGTCCAGGACTTGAACCATGGTTGATTATGTGGGAGTCCAGCAACATAACCATTATGCTGTCTGCTGTTCCCTTAATTTAACTAAAATCTTTATCAAAAATTTAATATTATATTTTAAATTTGTATTAAATATTTATTATCTCTGAAATGCAAGAATGCAAGAGCATATATAATAGGATGACAGAATATATATTAGAGATCTTACCTTTTGTTTGACTCAAATTAGTAAACTTGAAGGCAGGATTTTCGTTGATGAAGCTATACCAGCGCTGGTCAATGATTATATTCCTTGGATATTCATAAAATATTTAAAAAATAAAGATATTATACTTCAATGTCACATTTAAGAAGAAAACATAGGTAAAGATGAAAACAGAATGAAAATTCTCTAATAGAGAACTTCACATAAATATTTTTCAATATACTTTGAAATGAGATTTAAATGGCGTTTTTGAGAAAACATGTCTAATATCATAAATTATTTTCTCTGTAATACTAAAAATATTGAGGAATAGATCAAAATGGCAAACAGGAAGTACCTAACACTTATCTCCTCCCAGCTTGCCCTGGGCCTGACTTACATGCCAGTCCTAGTGCGTCGCCTCTGTCTCCTATAGGGGTCCTCCAACCTGAGGTCCTATATCCCCCAGATTGCCCTGGACTTGATTCTTGAAGCATCTTAAGTGTACAATCGCTGACTCCTTCAGGATCCTCTATCCTCTACCTCCTCAGCCTCCAGCTTGCCTTGGACCTGCCTCATGACACAGTTCTAAGGCATGGCCTTTGTCTCCTGCTGGGGTCCTCCGTATATCCCTTGGTTTGCTCTGGGCCCAGCTTTTATGGTATTTTGAGCACAAAGCTCCTGCCTCTTATGGCAGCCCTCTAGCCTTGGCCCCCATAGCCCCTGACTTTACCTGGACCCAGGTCCTATAGCATCTCCAGAGCAAAAGATCTAGCCTTGTTGTAGGAACCCTGGAACCCTCCAGGAGCTGCAACCCTCTGCAACAGACAGGTGCCAAGCCAGAATATGCACTGCAGCTTGCACATGGAACCTTCCCCTTTATAGAAATCTTCCAGATTTGGCTGAGCCCTGCTCCTGACCATTGCTAAGTCCAATACCTGCCATTGTCACAGTATATAAGTTCTACCGGTCAGTGAGGGATCTCCAGTCTCTGCAAGCCAGCAATTTCAGCCTTGTCATTCAGAGTGGCTGGGCCCCCCTCACTAATGATGTCAACAGACTCTGTAGAGACTGCAAGGTAATAGTCCTAGCTACAACCATTTCTTACAGTCAAGTAGCTTACATGGTGATCCCCAAACCCAACACAATTGTACCACTACTACCACAAACACATGAAATCTTTTTTATTTTTTGGGGAGAGGTTTTTGCTGTAGGGCGGGTGCGCTCGCCAGAAAGACAGAGAGAGACAGAGAGATAGAAAGCGAGAAACAACCCCCAGGGGGAATGGCCATGCCGCAATCCTTTCTCTTCCATTCTCCTCTTGGGATTTTGGGCATGCACACGCACGTGCCCAGCGTGAGTTTAAGCCATCGGGTCTGGGACTCAAACCGCGGTCGACTACATAGGAGTTCAGCAACATAGCCATTACACTAACTGCTTGTCCCAAAACATGTGAAATCTTGAACAAGAAGGCACTCAACAGTCACCCTCGTCAGTGAATATAATGGAAGAAAACCTGCAAAGTAAATAACTACACCCACTCAAAACCAAAACACTCGATCCAATCAACACTAAAGGACTAAAGGACATATCCTCAAGAAAAAATATCTTCCACTAAGAAAGCTACCTTTCCCAAATTTTAAGAGACAACTATCCTACCAAATACACAGATATCAATGTACGGTTGCAACAAACATGAAAAAGCAAGGAAACTTAACATCTCCAAAGGGACACAATAATTCTCTAGTAATGAATCCCAAAGATAAGTAAATTCCTTACATGCCTGAAAGGAATTGATATGGAATGATTCCAAAGTTATTCAAGATAAAAGAAAATACTGATATATAATTCAATAATATCAAGAAAACAATACAAGTCCAAAATGAGAAATTTGAGAAAGAGGAAATTATAAAAAAGAACCAAACAGGGGCCAGGAGGTGACATGGTGGCTAAGGTACTTTACTCCCACATGGCTGACTGCAATTTGAGTCCTGGATCTGGAGGCTTGCTTTTTCATTTTCCCTCTCTCTGGTCAAATTAAAATACATACATACATAAATAAATAAGTAAATAAATACACACACAAAAAAAGAGACATTACTATTGATGCAACAGAAATACAAGAATAAGAGACTATTATGAATACTATGTACCAACAAACTAAAGAATATAGATAAAACAGATAAATTCCTGGACACATACAACCTACCAAGACAGAACAAGGAAGAAAAAGAAAAAATGAATAGCTCAATAACAAGAAATGACATTGAATTAGCAATAAAAGGTTTTTCAACAAAGCAAATTCCAGTACCAGATGATTTCACCGATGCATTCTATAAACTCTTTAAAAAAGAGCTAATACTAATGTTTCTCAAACTATTCCAAAATTTGAAGTGGACTGAACTCTCCCAAACTCATTCTAAAAGACTGAAATGCTGATACAACTAGACAAAGACATAATGAGAAAAACAAAACTGCAGATCAATATCCCTAACATACATAGATACAAAAATCCTCAAAAAAAAAAAATACTAGTAAGTTGACTTCAACAGAACATCAAAAAGATTATTCACAATGACCAAGTGGGTTTTATCACCATGATGCAACATATGCGAATCTATAAATGCAATACACCATATCAACAAAATGAAGTACAAAAACCATCTCAATAAGTGCAGAAAAATAATTTGACAAAATACAACATTCCTTTAAGATAAACATTCAACAAATTAGGAGTAGAAGTGTACCTCAACACAGTAAAGGTTTTGTATGACTAATGAACAGCTAACCTCATACTGAATGGGAAAAAGCTGAAAGAACTGGAACAAGGCAGGAATGTCCACTTTTACCACTTTTATTCAACACATATCAGAATTCTTACTCAGAGAAATTAAGCAGGAGAAAAAAATAATGGTCATCCGAATTGCAAAAGAGGAAGTTCAGCTGTCCCTGTTTGCAAACAATATACTGTACTCTGTTTTTTCTTTCTTTTTTTGGTTGGTTGTTTTTTGTTCCAGTTTTTACTATAGAGCACATGTGCTCACTAGAGAGAGAGATATTTAGAGATATATATAGAGAGAGCAGGGGGGGGAAGAGAGTGAGAAATCACCCCCCAGAGGGGATGGCCATGCCACAATCTCTTGTCCTCCACTCTCTTATGGGGATCTTGGGCATTCATGCATATATTCCTGACTGTGGTTCAAGTCCTGGACTGGGCAGCTTGCTTTCTCACTTTCCTTCTCTCTTTCTCTCTCTCTGGTCAACTTCAATAAAATAAAATAAGGACAATGAATAAAATTGAATAAAATAATTTAAAAAATTTTTTAAACCAATGGTGGAAGAAATTGAAGAAGACACAGAAAAAAAAGACATTCATGTTCATGTATTGGAAGAATCAGTATCATTCAAATGTCTATACTACCATAAACAATCTAGAGATTCAAAGCAGTACCTATTAAGTTATTAATGACATTCTCCATAGAAATAGAAAAAGTAATCATAAAATTTGTATGCAATTACAAAAGACCCTAATGCCTAAAGTAATGCTGAGCAAACAGATTGGAGCTGGATTACCTGATATCGAATATACTACAAAGCTATAATAACAAAACATGTATGATATAGACCAATGAACAGACACATAAACCAATGGAACAGCAAAAACCAATGAATAAACCCACATAAATACATCCAGTTTATTTTTGACAGAGATACTAAAATAATCTATTAGAGGGAAAATGGTCTTTGCAATAAATTATGCATAAAGTCCAAAAAAGGAGGATATGACAGAGAGGAAAGCTTTATCAACAAGAAAAGGGAAGGAGGACTCTTTTTACATTGAAGAGGTGAGATAAATTATCAGAGGTCAGTGAGTTTCTTTGCCTCCGATTTCCTCAGGTTAAAGGAAAAAAAGGGGGAGTATGAGAGATTAAACATTTACCCAAGAGAAGGAGTTTATTGAAAAGAGATGCTTTGGGGGCCAGCCAGTGTCATAGTGGTTGAGGCGGCTGGATCTCACATAGCCAACTGTGCAGTTTCAAGTACCAGACCGGGTGGCATGAAAAATATGTCAAGCATGTATGCATGCACGTCCATATCCTGACAGGAGAATGGAGAAGGGATTGTGGCAGGGCCACCTTCCTTGGGGATTATTCTCTCTCTCTCTCTCTCTCTCGCTCTCTCTCTCTCTCTCCCTGGTGAGCCCATGCACCCTATAGCAAGTTAAAAGAAAAAGAGAGAGAGAGAATTTTGAATTACAAAAGACTGATAAACTTTTCATCATCAAGCTTACTATTTTTTCCTTTTATCTAGCAGTAAGAATGTTAGAACAATTTTATAAAATTAGGAGGCCACAGATCATTTCATAATTTATTTTTAATGTTAAATTTTTAACATTTATAAAGTGAAGAGTAACCAGTCTACTCACAACATGAGATTATTAGAATCAAACATTTTGAAAGCTGTCCTTGAAGGATAAATATAGAAAAGTGTGTTGTAATCTTTACATGAGGACTCTATATTCTTTAACTCCCATTACCATGTAATGGCAGTTATATTTTTGCAGTTCCCACATTAAAGAAGACTACAATGTATCCCCAAAAGCGTGAGCTTAAAATACAAGACTACCGTATTAAAGTTTTGTGTTGACCTTGGTTCCAGCAAAGGCTATGAAAGTGTTGGCTGTAAATGTCATTTCCCATTTATCTAAATATGGACTGCTCAGGAAATTAATTAATTAATTAATTGGGCCAGCGTTTAAAACGATGCCACATTTTAAAATGGGGAAACATTCTATTGTGGTTTGCCCCTTTATAAATCAGATAGACATGAAGAACGAAGACACAAACTTTGCATGTCAGTACGAATTAGCCAATTTATTCGAATTTGATTTTTCTTTACGAAACCCAAACTCATTCATTAGAGTCATGCTTATCTGCTTAACAGTTTAGGGAACAATTTGGCAATTTTGTGGTTTAAGATTATCTTTCTCTTAAAGTGCCAGTGTTTTAAAATAGCATTCTTGTAATTTTACACGCATTTGTGATGGAGTGCTGTTTTTGTTATATAATTTTGACTTGGATTCTTTCCATTTGCATTTGTTTATGTCATTTCAGGAGGAATACTGAACATCTGAGTCCTGGATGATACTAATAAACTAATAATTGCAGAGGTTTTAAAAAACATTTTAACCACTTGTGTTTTTTACAACTCTGCCATAGTTATGAAGTCATTTGACTACATCTGACCTAAAAATTCTATTGCTTGGAAAGATCCATTGTTCTACCTCACGTGCTCACACTCCAGGAATTCTGAACCCGACAGTTTACTCTCTATTAGTTATTTCAAACCACTTCTCCACTCTAAAAAAGTCCCTACTGGGGCCAGAGATAGTGTGGTGGTTAAGGCACTGGACACCCCCACATGGCTGACCATGGTTCGAGTCCCAGACCTAGTGGCTTGCTTTCTCACTTTCCCTCTTTCTCTCTGTCTCTCTCTGGCCAATTAAAATAAATGAATGAATAAATGAAAATAAATAATTATTTTTTTAAAAAGTCCCTACTATTTCTCCTTATTGGATGAAAATGTTAAACATAACTACTCTTAATTCCTAAGTCCTTCTACTCTCTACCAATTTTATCTATACTGACATTTGTTTTATCTTACCCCCACCTGTCCAAATGTGGAAATGGTCTTCCTGTTCATCGTTCTACCTTCTTTCTACCTGGACTCTGACCCTAGTCCTCCCAGTCTTAGCACATCAGTTAAATCTTACCTCCTTTATACCTTTAACTCCTGTTCAACCCTGGCTTCTTCCTGCTGCTTTATACATATGGTCAAATCTCTTCTTCCAACTTAAACTGAGGATTTCCTGAGCCTGAAATCAACTTTTACTAAATTCTGCTTGCCTCCTTATCACAGCCCAAGTTTTTATTTATTTTTTTTGAGAGTTTTTTTGCTATAGGGCACGTGCACTCGCCAGACAGACAGAGAGAAATAGAGAGACAGAAAGCGAGAAATCACCCCCCAGGGGGGATGGCCACGCTGCAATCCCTTCTCCTCCATTCTCCTCTCAGGATCTTGGGCACACATGCACACGCACCTGGCGTGAATTTAAGCCACCGGGTCCAGGACTCAAACCGCGGTTGACTACGTGGAAGTCCAGCGACATAGCCATTAACACTAACTGCTGGTCCCCAGCCCAAGTTTTTATAAGGGAACTTTACATGCAACTACATTACTTTATCAATTTTTTAAAATTATTTCATACAAAGAGCATGAAGAGATGATCAGAAAAGACCAAAACTCCAATGGGTAAATGATAAAGTGTTTAGCTTCAACATTAATTTAAAAATAGTAAATTTACAATGGTGGTGGATGTAACTTTCCCCCAACCAGATTGATGGAGATTGCTACTACTCAGGACTCACAAGGCTCAGGAAAATAGGTAATGCCCATAATACATTCCTGGTAGCAATGTGAATTGCAACCATATAACCACTCTAAGGAGTATGCTGGCTGGTCTTATACAAAAAATCTTAACACATGCATAACTGTAAACCAACAATTCCACTAGTAAAAGTAGCAATAATGGTTCAAAACACAGATTGCTAATATCAAATGTTAGATGTAAACTACGTTTCATAAAACTCATTATGGGTTTTTATTTTGAATACATGTTATATAGTCATTTAATACAAAGTAAGAAAATGCTTCTTAGGATTTAATTTGAAATTAAAAAGGACAAATATAGTTAGAATCAAAATATAATCCAAATTATTGTCTAGTTATTAAGAAATGGAGATAAGAAACAAAATCACATTAGTAAATTTCTGTAAGTGGGCCAGCAAGTGGCATGGTGGTTAAGGTGCTGGAATTCCCACATAGGTGACCATGGTTCGAGTCCCAGATCTGGTGGCTTTCTCTCTCTCTCTCTCTCTCTCTCTTTCTATCTGTGTCTTTCTCTGGCAAAACGCATGTGAAAATAAAAATAAAAAGAATAAAAATAAATAAATAAATAATTCTTTAAAAAATTTCTATAAGCTTTTGAAGAATAAGCATTGATATAATTGTGTAACTTATAAGAATTTTACAGATGTACTAATTTACCTATTTCATATGAGATTACAGATAAAATTTGAACAAACTTGACTTCATATAAACATTCCTAATTCTGATTCTGGCATAATATTTACTAGCCATTAATTTCAGTAAATACTTCATCTCTTAAATTTTATGTTTTCTTTTTCATAAGATTACATTGTTGTGACCAGCAGTTAGCGTAATGGCTATGTTGCTGGACTCCCATGTAGTCGACCGCAGTTCGTGTCCCAGACCCAGTGGCTTAAAACTCACACTGGGCACGTGTGCGTGCGTGCCCAAGATCCCGAGAGGAGAATAGAGGAGAAGGGATTGTGGCATGGCCATCCCTCTAAAATTTTTGAATTTGTAATAATAAAGTAATAAATATATGCATAAATATATAAATATATACAACGTTTTCTTTATATTTTATAAATTACATTTTATAAATATCACATATATATATAATTATATAAAGTAAGACTTACTTGTTAGTGTGATATCAATGAGAACATTTTCCTTGGTTGGATTTTTAAAGTTTATAACAATAGATGAAGGAAAACCAAGGTTTGTGATCATTCTTTCTGTCTCTAGAGGCTGGGGGAATAGTCCTATTCCAGAGAGGTAGAATTTCCACTCATCAAACTGTGTGGAGACAAACAGTCATAACATATTTGTCCTAATTGTATATATATTTTATTTGCAACACTTAAATGTAATACACATAAAATTTGGGGCAGATAAGAAAAGTTTTGTTTTAATATTTAACACATATTGTTCCACTTTTCCTTTCTTTTCTGAATTTTTAAAAATTTTATTGAAAAATCTTTATATGTGTTTTTGCATTGAAAAGAAAAAGAGGACAAAAGACAAATATTCATATACCAAACATATTTCAATGCATATAAAATTATAGTAGCATATTAGAGAAATTTTAATGGAAAACTGCATTTCTTTTCAGAGTTTCTTTTTTCTTTTCTTTTCTTTTTTTTTTTAATCAGTGTGTCTAATAAACTGGGTATTAGGGACCAGCAGATAGCGTAACGATTATGTCTCTGGATTCCCACATAGTCAACTGCAGTTCAAATTCCAGACCTGACAGCTTAAAATGCATGGCTGGGCACATGTGCATGCATGCCCAAAAATCTCGAGAGGAGAATGGAGAAGGGATTGCGGCATGGTCATCACCCCTGGGGAGTGGTTTCTCACTTTCTATCTCCCTGGCAAGCACATGTGTCCTATAGCAAAAATCTCTTCCTCTAAAACAAAAACAAAAACAACTGGGTATTAAACAAAAGCTTATGATGAATTTCAACAAAATTCAGATAGCTATCACATGAAAGCAAAGATGGTGAGACACAGATTGGAGTCTTGTTCAAAGGAAGTGTGTAGAGCCAGCAGGTGGCATGATGGTTAAGGCACTGGATTCCCACATGATCAACCATGGTTCAAGCCCTGGATCCAGTGGCTTGAAAATCATGCTGGGGGGACTGGCAGGTGGCATGGTGGTTAAGGGCACTGGACTCCCACATGGTCTACCGTGGTTAAAGTCCCAGATTTAGCGGCTTTCCTTCTCTCTCTTTCTCTTACTCTGTCCCTCTCTGGTCAAATTAAAATAAATATATAAATTTAAAAACTAAAGTTCAAAAAAATAATTCTTAAAAAAAGAAAAAAAAAAACCTGAAAATCATGCTGGGCACAGGTGTGTGCATGCCCAAAAATCCCGAGAGGAGAATGGAGGAGTAGGGATTGCCAGTGTGGCCATTCTTCCTGGGGGATAATTTCTCAGTTTCCCTTTCTCTGTCTCTGTCTATCTATCTCTGGTAAATGCATGTGCCCTATGGTGGGGGGGTGGAGGGACGAACAGAAGTGAGTATAACTGAATGTCATAGTATTTATTTTCATCATCTAGTATAGTATATTTTCTGTTCTCACATAATATGGACAAATGGCTCAAAACTTATGTGAAAGAGATTAAATGTGATTATTGGTTTTTTATGTGCAATTTGTAACCCTGCAAATCTCTGTTTGAAATTGTTCTGTTTGTAATCATTTAGAATAAAAATCCCTTGAGAAGAGAACAGACTGTGACTTATTTCTAGGTATATTATGCTTCTGTACCAAACACTTTGCTAATGTTGCAGATGAATAAAGAGGCTATTGAGAAAAAGCAATGAACAATGTTTTAGTTTCTAACTACTTTTCTAAGACATTAGTTAGAAACAGATTATTTCCAGCCTTAAAAGAGGGAAAATTTAAGATTGTTTCAAATTAAGATAGATGGTGACAGGAAATCCATAAAATGCTTTCTCTTAGTAGGGAGCCACGTTAAAAATAAATTTTTTCTGCATGTTATCTCCAGTTGACTCTATTACTAATAGATTCTACTGGCATAATATGTTCATTATAATTTCAATTATAATGTCCTAACTTAATTTCACATAATTAGCTGACTGAAATCAAGAATCAGGGTTAAATTAAATCAACAACTGGTTTAAGTAAATTATTAACTTTTTGGCTATGTTATAAAGACAAATCCAAATTGAAGGAATCATATTACTTTTAACCCCTAGGCATAAGACAAAACACAAAAAGAGAGTCATGTTTCCTCAAGTAACCTAGAATACTTAAATTTCTATGTTAAACCCCATCTTGCCATTACTGAAGACTGGTATCCCCCAGTTGTCCTTTGTATGATTAAATTATCCACTTGAGTTCAGAGAGGGAAATTAAAAAGTAACACAGTGAACATGTATGCTAAATACACACACACACACACACACACACACACACACATATATATATATATACCATATTTATCTCAAACTTCTAAAGGAGAGACAGCAAAACTTTCAAAGATTCAATTCAACTGTTTCTGAAAAGTAAAACAAGGAGAAGTAAAAGAGTATATCTGGATTGCATATTGCTCTAGGGGATTAAAGCTTGCTGGGAATCAGTACAACTTTGCATAGACACAAACTATAGGAATCATAGACTCAGCTGGGCTAGAAAACCACTCTGATTTTATATCTTCTTCCTCATTTTTGCTATTCTGACCTTTAGATGAAACGAGTCACACAATCCAGTATGAATGAAACAAACAAGGCGACTATCTGAAAACAGAAATGAAATATCTGAAAATGAAGAAAGAAAATCTCAGAACATAATGTTTGAGACCAAAGAGAAGTTCCAATGACATTTGCTGTGTACTACAGTAACTCTTATTCTGTTAAGCAGTAACATAATCACATTTAGAAACTCGGCAGTCTAATACAAGTTTATGATGTTTGCAGTTGTAAAGTCCTAATCAAGTTCACCTCAGGATTCAAAATCTGCACAAACAGATTGAGCCTAAAGTTAGAATTTTGTAATGTAGGGGTCTTCACACGGGTCTAAACCAGAAACAAACGAAGTAGATAAGAAACCATAGCACTACCGAATGGAGCATTTGGAGCCGTCATGTGGATAGTAATGTCTTTGTCTTGACTGATATGCATGGTAACCATGCTGGAAAAAGAAATGTAATACACTGTAAAGATATATGTGATTAAATGTAATGTAAAAAATATAAAAATAACATAAAAAAGAAACCATAGCACGTCCCTTAGTTCAGCAAAGGCACAATTAGAGATCCTTAATCAGTCACTCCATTGTACGTCAGTTCAGATAGATTTAAGCAATTAAATTGAGAGTGACGGAAATTTGTGTGGAATTTTCCCTAATGGTAAAGAGTGATTCCAAACTTTTAGACTTAGAAAAATAAACTCTAAGCTTTATTTTTTCTTTTTTAGAAAAAGCCTTCTTTATATTCCTGCTCATACATAAACATACTGTATTTTCAAAAGTTCATTCAATTAATACTTTATATGAACTGATTTTGCTTGCAAAGGATGTCAACTGGATGAATTAAATAAAAGAGGAAGACTCAGATGATTCAGGGATAAAAAGGGCAAGAAAAATCACAAAGATTAGAGCAATACATTGAAAAGGGTGAAGGGCTCTGGAGCCAGTAGCTGAAAGAATGAATTATTGATTGAAGTTTAACCATAGATGAATCCTTAGAGATTAGCTACAACTTGGAAGGAGATACTCAGAGTAACTGAAATCAAGCACCAGCGTTCAACTGAATCATGAAAGGTTTGAGTCGATTATTTACTTGTTTGAATTCTTTTGTGTCTGATAAAGAATTTAACATTCAACTTCTAAGCTAGGATTTTCTAAAGCTATTAAGATGAAGAACTGATAAATGCCTTACTGACTTGCAAGATTGTGCTTAAACAGATACACTTTCCACCATAAATATGAGCAACTAAATTGTCTCTGATAGTTGAGATGAAGGGGCTCTACTCTGCTATGAAGCAATCACTTTAAACATCAGCCTAGTTAAAATTATCTATGTAAAAGAAAAATTTACTCACTATATGTTTTCCTTCTGTATGAGAAGGATTACTGTTGGTTTCTTATAATAATTTTGAAAATCAAGCATATTCCATGGCATTCATTTTAAGTCACATCTAAATCAGTTATTATACAGGACATTTAATAGCCTCAAAACAATTTTTCTAAAAACAAATAACAAAATTATTTTTGGAAAAGAGGACACTTCAATCACTCACAGACCCTGTACTGACAGTCACGACCCTTGCATTATATTTGATACCAATGTCCCTCAAATGTCAGGGTTTTATGAGCTCCTTGATGTACCCTAGAATAAATACATTCTTTCATTTACATTTCTCTACATCAAATCCGAAGTAAACATGATAAATGTAACCAGTTATGTCACATTTTTTCGGTGGCAGTTAAGAGAATTATAATCACTTAGCAAACTGTAGGTAGCTGTGAAAAGTAGCCCTGAAGATGAGTTATAGTCAGATGTCCTGAGTTCAAATCTCAGCTCAGTTTGTTTTAAATCTTAATTTTACTGTACCCAGGATTTTTGAACCATGAAATAGGGTTGATAATAATACTTATTTTATAGTTCTCTAGTCAGAATGAATTGAGATGATTCTAGAATAACATATAGCCCAGGGCTAGAAGGTAACGTCATGTGGATAGTAATGTCTTTGTCTTGACTGATATGCATGGTAACCATGCTGGAAAAAGAAATGTAATACACTGTAAAGATATATGTGATTAAATGTAATGTAAAAAATATAAAAATAACATAAAAAAGAAACCATAGCACATCCCTTAGTTCAGCAAAGGCACAATTAGAGATCCTTAATCAGTCACTCCATTGTACGTCAGTTCAGATAGATTTAAGCAATTAAATTGAGAGTGACGGAAATTTGTGTGGAATTTTCCCTAATGGTAAAGAGTGATTCCAAACTTTTAGACTTAGAAAAATAAACTCTAAGCTTTATTTTTTCTTTTTTAGAAAAAGCCTTCTTTATATTCCTGCTCATACATAAACATACTGTATTTTCAAAAGTTCATTCAATTAATACTTTATATGAACTGATTTTGCTTGCAAAGGATGTCAACTGGATGAATTAAATAAAAGAGGAAGACTCAGATGATTCAGGGATAAAAAGGGCAAGAAAAATCACAAAGGTTAGAGCAATACATTGAAAAGGTTGAAGGGCTCTGGAGCCAGTAGCTGAAAGAATGAATTATTGATTGAAGTTTAACCATAGATGAATCCTTAGAGATTAGCTACAACTTGGAAGGAGATACTCAGAGTAACTGAAATCAAGCACCAGCGTTCAACTGAATCATGAAAGGTTTGAGTCGATTATTTACTTGTTTGAATTCTTTTGTGTCTGATAAAGAATTTAACATTCAACTTCTAAGCTAGGATTTTCTAAAGCTATTAAGATGAAGAACTGATAAATGCCTTACTGACTTGCAAGATTGTGCTTAAACAGATACACTTTCCACCATAAATATGAGCAACTAAATTGTCTCTGATAGTTGAGGTGAAGGGGCTCTACTCTGCTATGAAGCAATCACTTTAAACATCAGCCTAGTTAAAATTATCTATGTAAAAGAAAAATTTACTCACTATATGTTTTCCTTCTGTATGAGAAGGATTACTGTTGGTTTCTTATAATAATTTTGAAAATCAAGCATATTCCATGGCATTCATTTTAAGTCACATCTAAATCAGTTATTATACAGGACATTTAATAGCCTCAAAACAATTTTTCTAAAAACAAATAACAAAATTATTTTTGGAAAAGAGGACACTTCAATCACTCACAGACCCTGTACTGACAGTCACGACCCTTGCATTATATTTGATACCAATGTCCCTCAAATGTCAGGGTTTTATGAGCTCCTTGATGTACCCTAGAATAAATACATTCTTTCATTTACATTTCTCTACATCAAATCCGAAGTAAACATGATAAATGTAACCAGTTATGTCACATTTTTTCGGTGGCAGTTAAGAGAATTATAATCACTTAGCAAACTGTAGGTAGCTGTGAAAAGTAGCCCTGAAGATGAGTTATAGTCAGATGTCCTGAGTTCAAATCTCAGCTCAGTTTGTTTTAAATCTTAATTTTACTGTACCCAGGATTTTTGAACCATGAAATAGGGTTGATAATAATACTTATTTTATAGTTCTCTAGTCAGAATGAATTGAGATGATTCTAGAATAACATATAGCCCAGGGCTAGAAGGTAACACAGCAGGAACAAAACTGGACCCACATGAGAAGCTTCTAGGTTCATTTCCTGAGGCCTCCCTGTGCATACTGGCATGCACAAACATGCCTATGATCCAGGCAGCTTGGGCTGGGGATGGATTGTGGGATGGGGGCCTTGTTGAGGCTACTTGTCTCCCTGTCTCTCTCACTCGCTCTCTCTCTCTCTCATGGAATAAACAAACTTTAAAAAGAAAAAAAGGAGGGGCCAGCAGGTGGTATGGTGGTTGAGCCTCTTGACTCCCACATGGCCAATGGCAGTTCAAGTTCTGCACCTGGCAGCTTGAAAATCATGCCCGGTGTGTATGCATGAGTGCCCAAAATCCCAAGAAGATAATGGAAAAGGGATTGTGGCATGGCTATCCCCCCGGTGAGGTGGGGAGTGATTTCTCACTTTCCTTCTAACTGTCTCTATCCTCTCCATTGAGCATACATGCCCTGTGGCAAAAACCTTAAAAAAAAAAAAAAAAAAGAACAACATGCACACATTTAGAGGTGCTCAAAAATTAATAACTTTTTTAAAAATAATTTATTTAGTTTTATTCATTATTAGTAATATTTAAATTTCCTATAGGACACGTGTGCTCACTAGAGAGAGAGACAGAAAGTGAGAAAGCAAGCCACCAGGTCCAGGGCTTGAACTATGGTCAGCCATGGGAGTCCAGTGCTGCAACCACCATACCACCTGCTGACCCTGATTAACTATTGTTTTAAAAGATTTTATTCAAAAACACTGTACAGATAAAATGAAATGGAAAAAATAACATAATATTTGCAAGATTATATACTTCTATATTGGAGTTCATGGAAATTGAATAGTAAAATCCAAGTCAGAAAATTAACATAAATGTCAGTGATTTGGCCTTCATAATAAATATCTCTGTTTTCAATCTGGGTGTATGTTTTTCTTCATTCAAGCAATCTTAAGATTTAAAAATACCTTTCGATGACTACACATACATATTATATATATTTTCAAAAGTTCATTAAATGAATGAATTATAATAACTCATTTTACTTCCAAAATATGTCAAGATGAATTAGATATGTTTATTTATTTTGATTAATTAACTAGACTTTGTTCAAGAGTACTCTATCATACCTGAGCACATTGGAAGTTGATAGAAGCTTGATGACCTATTCTTCCAAGTACAGAAGGATGAAAGTGAACAGACAACTCGATGTTGGAGTGAGGAGGCATGACCAGCTGTGTAAATTCAAAAAGAAGCAAAAGAGAACAAAAATCAATGCTTTTGTTTGAATTAGCATCTTTGTGTGAGAAGTATGCAAGGTTGTTGCCTTGCACATATTATCTGTTCTCAACATGACTAGTACATAAATATTGGTAAAAAGGGTCCCATGATAAAAGTGTTTAGTGGTGCTTATGCCATATTCTTCCCCCAGACAATGACCACATTAAGTTATTCACTGAATGAAAAGAATTCAGGATTAATTTTTCAGGTTTAGAACTACCAATAATAGGAATACACATTTAAGAATCGATAACTTATAGTTGATCCCACAGTATATGTCAAATTACCAGGATAATACAATAAACCACCTTATTTTCTTCTCTATACCTTTTTCTCTTTCATTTCTTACTGTTCAATTTGAAAGTGAATTGCAGGTTTCATGCTATTTCAACCTAAATACTTCAGATTAAATTTCTTCGGAACATACTATTCTCCTATATCATTTAGTATCCATCCAAATTCAAGTTTACCCGACTGTCACAAAATTTTCTTTCCCTCTTAAACTAGCACTCAGTATAAATCCACACATAAATTGGTTGTCATGACATCCATTTGGGGAATCTCTATCTGTGGCATCTATAGCCTTACAAAATTAGTTTCTTAAATAACACTGAGAATTGACTCTGTGGCCTAGTGGTTAAAGGCAGCTGAATTCCATATGGCCAACTGTGTAGTGCAAACCCTGGCCTCTGATAGTTTAAAAAAAACATGCCTAACATGTGTGTGTACATTCCCAAAGTCCAGACAGGGCAGAAGAATGAAGAAGGGATTTCTATGTGACTTTTACACTAGAGGGTACTTTCTCCCTCTCCCTCTCCCTCTCTTACTCTATCCCTCTCTGGTGAGTAAGC
>NW_006199351.1:526239-527308 GCF_000334495.1 Tupaia belangeri chinensis
TAGGGAAAAAAAAGTAAGACTTGAAAGTTCAAATTATACTCCTTGATCAATATCTGATGCCCTTACTTAACAATAGATGCTATATTAGCAGGCATGAAAACAACATTAATCTTGTATATCTCCATCAGAGCTCTTGGTTGACCAAGTGCATGGACAACAAATAGTAATATTAAAAAAAGATATATTTTTTCCCTAAGAACTAAGTCTTGACAGTGGTATTTAAATATTCAGTTAACCATGCTATTGGGTCATCAGAAAAGTCATGACGTATTTTTCTATGCAAAAACGCAACATGACTTTTCTGATGACCCAATAGAAACAGATGTGTCATTATCCGGTCTTCATTGTTCCATGTATACATCAAAGACAGAGTATATTTTTTAAAGGTCTTAGGAATTTCAGAAAGGAAAATGAACATTGGCTTCAAATGAAAGTCACCAGCTGCATTAGCAACTAACAAAAGTCAGCCTGTCCTTTGTAGCTTTGAAGCCAGGTTTTGACTTCTCCTTTGTAGTTATTAAAGTTCTACATTGCATGTTCTTCTAATAGAAGGCTGTTTTGTCTACATTGAAAACCTGTTTGATGTAGCTACCGTCATAAATTATCTCAGCTACATCTTACGGATAACTTGCTGTAGCTTCTACATCAACACTTGCTGCTTCACCTCACACTTTCATGTTATGGAGATGATTTCTTCCCTTAAACCTCACAAATCCACTTCTGCTAGCTTGGCACTTTTCCTCTGCAACTTTTTCATCTCTCTCAGTCTTCATAGAACTGAAGAAAATTAAGCTCTTTCTCTGGATTTAGCTTTGGCTTTAGGTAATACTGTGGCTAGTAGGCTCTTCTGTCCAGACCACTAAAATTTTCTCTATATCAGCAGTAAGATTATCTCACTTTCTTATTATTCATGTGTTTACTGGAGTAGCACTTTAAATTTTCTTTAAAAACTTTCCTTTGCATTCACAACTTGGCTAACTAGCTTTCAGCCTAACTTGGCTTTTTTTCTTTCTTTCTCTCTCTCTTTTTTTTTTTTTTTTTTTGGTGGAGGTTGTTCTCTGAGGGGAAC
>NW_006199351.1:527407-538282 GCF_000334495.1 Tupaia belangeri chinensis
GCTTGTGCCTGCATGCACACGCACCTGACATGAGTTTAAGCCACCAGGCCTGGGACTCGAACCACAGTCTACTACATGGGAGTCTAGCGACATAGCCATTATGCTAACTGCTGGTCCTAAGCCTAACTTGGCTTTCAACAGAGCTACTCACTAAGGTTTTGATTTCAAGTGAGAGAAACATAACTCTTTCTTCCACTTGAACACTTAAAGGACATTGTAAGGTTATTAACTGGCCAAATTTCAATACTGTTATGTCTCAGAGTATAGAGAAGCCCAAAAAGAGGAAGAGATATGGGAGAATGGCTATTAGTATAATAGTCAGAGCACACATGACACTTATCAATTAAGTTATCCATCTTATATGAGTACAGTTTGTGGTTCTCCAAAAGAATTACAATACTAACATCAATAGCCCAGCTATAGTAGCACAGTGGTGACACAATGCTCTGCAATGATGGTCTCATATGGAAAATCAAAGTTTGGTTCCTGGGTCAATCTGTACATGTGGGGCATGCACACACATGTCTGTGACTCCAGCTGGCTCAGAAGGCTGGGGAGGGAAATGATGTGTGAGATTCTGTTGAAGGTGCTTCTCTCTCTCTCTCTCTCTCTCTCTCTCTCTCTCTCTCTTTGCTATGGGGCACATGTGTCCACAAGAGAGACAGAGAAAGACAGAGGGAAAGTGAGGAAGCACCCTCCAAGGGGAATGGCCACACCACAATCCTTTCACCTCCATTCTCCTCTCAGGCTTTTGGGCACTCATGCACACACATTGGACATGCTTTACAAGTGGCCGGATCTGGAACTTGAACTAAATAGTTGGCTATGTTGTGATCCAGCTGCCCTAACCATCACACTATCGACTGGCTCCTTTCTCTCCCTGTCATGCAAGAAAGAAATTATAAAAAACCATCATTCATCACAGATCACCATAACTTGTATAATAACAATTAAAAGTATGAAACATTGCAAGAATTACTAAAATGTGACACAGAAATATGAAGTGAGCATATGCTGTTGGAAAAATGGTGCCAATAGACTTGCTTCTGTGTAGTTGTCACAAACCTTCAATTTGTAAACATGAAACATCTGTGAAGTGTAATAAAGCAGAGCGCAATAAAACAAGGTATGCCTGTATTTGCCTACTTAATCAGTCTATGCTTATTTATTGAAGCATTTATGTGTAATGGTCAATATGTGATGCTCTTACTTGTATGAACATGAATACTATGCAATGAAAGCCAAGAATAAAGTTTCATATATTTGTATATATACATAATTACATATTACATGTACTTATTATTTATTAATATATACCATTTCCCTTTGTTATCATTACCATTAATGTGTGGTGGTATCTGTTTTATAGCTATAATAGTATTATTTTCATATATAACTTTTTGAATTGTTTTTTAAATAGGGTTAATCATATATTCATGTCAATGTTTGGTAAATGAATAAAAGAATGAGTGGACTAGAAAACCACATTTGGATATGTTAGCAGACTCCATATTCTGAATTATGTACTGTAAGTTGATATCTATAATGTATTACATTTGTTTTTCCTTGGACTATAGCTAAAATTCTTCTTTAAAAGTGAGATATAAAAGATATGAAAATATCACTTTCTGATGAGGAATTTCAGGTTTGTTTTTTGTTTTTTGTTTGTTTTTGCTACAGGGCATGTGCTCTTGCCAGAAAGACAGAGAAACAGAAAGCAAGAAATCACCCCCCAGGGGGGCTGGCCACACCGCAATCCCTTCTCCTCCATTCTCCTCTTGGGATCTTGGGCATGCATGCACACGTGCCCGGTGTGAGTTTAAGCCACTGGGTCCAGGACTCGAACCACAGCCAACAACATGGGAGTCCAGCAACATAGCCATTATGCTAACTGCTGGTCCCAAGGAATTTCAGTTTTTCGTAAACTATATTCTGAACATCACGCTTATAACATCACATCCACAGCTTATGGAAAATATGGTGTTCAGTGGTACAAGCATGTGCGTACATTTTAATACAAATTTTCTAAGATTACCATATATATACCAATTTTAGCAATACAATAATTAGTTATTTCTAATTTGACACATTATGGCACTTAAAAACTAATTTCACATTATGATATTTTTAGTTGGAAACCAGTGACTGACTAGAGACAAGTGTTAAGATATATATAAATAAATAAAAGTGTAGATTTGTTAAACAATCATTAAGTGGCAAATAGCAACAGTCCTTAATATCATATCTACTAGCAGGGCTTCATGATTTACTGTGAGGCTGCTTAATGAAAATAATGTATTGCAATTCTCATTTTGAAGCTTCCCTGAAAGTATGTGGTCTGGCATTACTATAAATAATCAGTGGAAAAACAGTCATAATAAAACCTATAATCTTGCTTTATAACTTGGGGGAATGAGAAAAGTGACTTAGGCTGACTGATTGACCTTATTTTCTGCCAGGACCTAGAACTGAGAAAGTGGAGCAGAAATAGGAGCAGAGAGGGGCAGAGCTGTCAAGACTGTCTAGAAATGTGTACATGTGTGTGTGGGTTTTGGGGGGCGGTGGGAAAGAGGAGTATGTGTAGTTAGGAACTCAGAAAGAGCCAGAAAATAATTGGTCTCTTGAGACCCAGGAAACATACAATGTTTGTCAAATTAAATTCATATTATGAGAAACCAGCAGGTGATATGGTAGTTAAGATGCTGGATTCCCACATGGTCGAACACAGTTCAACTCCTGGGGCCTGGTGGCTTGAAAATCATGACAGGTGCTTGTGCATGTGTGCCCAAAATCCCAGGAGAATAGAGAAGAAGGGATTGCACCATGACCATACTCCCGGCAGGGGGAGGGAGGGGTTGACTTTTTCACTTTCCCTCTCTCTGCCTCTCTCTATTTCTCTCTAGTAAGTACATGTGCTCTATAGCAAATTAATAATTAATTTATTATAAAAAACTGTTTACTAAAAAGGTCAGAAATAAAACACAAGCAGTTTATTTAGAATCCAATAAAAAACAAGCATGACCATAGCATATGTAATTTCAAAAATTTATATTAGCATGATATTTTTATTTGTAAATTAAAATCTAAGGTGAGATGTGTGAGAAAATTCTATGTTTAAATTTTAAGAATTTGAAAACTTATTAATAATTCAAATGAGTGAATACCACTAGTATCCCAAAATGATAGCTGAAAAATACTCTAATAGCAATAGGTTTCATGGCTTTCTGAATGTACTTACTTCTGATTTGTTAACATCCAGGACAAAATGTTCAGGATTACTGTTCACTATTTGCAATTCTAAAGTTTCATGGGTTGGATTAGCTAAGGAAATTATCTGAGTGTCATGCCTAGGAGGAAAAACAAAGGGAGTAAAGTTGCTGGTATTCATAAACTTGTTCAATTATAACTCCATGAACTTGATAACCAAGAAAATAGTTGGTATTTGTGCTCAAAGCATAAAATAATAAAGAGGGTTCATAATTTTCAATTAACCATCATTTCCTTTTTTAGAGAAAGGGATTTTTGCTATAAGGCACATGCATTGACCAGAGAGACAAAGAGAGACAGAAAGTGAGAAATCACCCCCCAGGGGGATGGGCAAGACCCAATCCCTTCTCCTCCATTCTCAATTAAAAATAAAATGAATGAAAAATAAAACAGAAAAAGGGTCAAACTACCAAAACAAAGAAACAAAACCCAATTCCTTTGCTTCTAGATAAGCCACAAACACAGACAATTAATTTATGCACCGAATCTCTGAGTAGCATTAGGCGGTCTGGATATGTACCTGTAACCATTCCTTAGCCTCTTCCCTTCCCTTATTCTGTTTCTTCTATTTGCCTGCTGACTTCTCTGGGATCACTTCCTTACTAAATCAATTATAGTGATGTTTTGGCTCAAGATCTGCTACTGTAAGAATGCAACACTCTTTGGGACCAGCAGATGGCCTAATGGTTATGTCACTGGATTCCCACATGGTGGACAGTGGTTTAAGCCCCAGACCCAGTGGCTTGATACTCACACCAGGTCATGTGTGTGTGTGCCCAAAATCCAGAGGGGAATGGAGGAGAATGGATTGTAGCATGACCATCCCCCCCCCCCGAGGGATGAGTTCTCACTTTCTATCTCTCTGTCTCTCCAGTGAGCACACTCATCCTATAACTATAATCGCTCTCTCTCAAAAAAAGAATTCAACACTCTTTTGTTGTGTAAATGGAAAAAATGACAAGAGGTATTAGAGTAGTATACTCTTTAAAAAGTAGGCATTGTGACTTTTTTACTCCACAAACCAGCCAGACAAGATACAGGAATCCAATCACCTAAGTACAAATGCTCATATCTTAAGAAAATATGTTATTGACCACATAACCAAGTGTTCGCCATGGTCTGTTGCTTACCCTTTGCCGTGACAAAACTTTTGTCAAGCTTCTCCTTCTCCTACCAGTCTCTGAATTCTGGTTGTCCCCAAACCTAAGCAAGCACACAACCAGAAACATGAAGTAATACATCCCTTCTCTGGTTTTCTGGGCATCTTCTGGGAATCATTTGACCTCAGTGATAATCTTTTCTTTTTATTTTTTTCTTTTCTTTTCTTTCTTTTCTTTTCTCTTCTCTTTTCTTTTTCTTTCTTCTCTTCTCTTTCTTTTCTTTTCTTTTTAAAAGGTTTATGCCTTAGGGTGCATGTGTTTGCCAGAAAGAGAGAGAGGGACAGGGACGCTGAAATTATCCCCCTGGGGGAGTGGTGTCCACACCACAATCCCTTCTCCTCCATTATCCTCCTGGGATCTTGGGCACACACACCCAACATGCATTTCAAGCAACTGGTCCAGGATTGGAACTGTGGTTGGCCATGTGGAAGTCCAGCAACATGACTGTTATGCCATCTGCCAGCCCCAAGAACCTTTTCTTGTTAGACCCCATTAATCCATTTTCCTTGTTTATCTAGCTTTCTCTCCAAAAATTGTTTATATCTGCTTGTCTCTCCTTTACTTTATAAAAGGAAAACCTTTTGCAGTTTGATTTTGTGACCCTTGCAGATTCCACAAGATGGAAGTGTTCCCCTTGTTGCAATAGCCCTTTTCCCTCCCTTGCAAATAATCCTCTTGAATAAAAGTCTTTCCTTATTAAGTCCTGATTTTTCTTTGATAAATTTTCTGCAGGATAATTTACATATTCCTTGGAAAATAAAATCAGTTACTAAAAATGTATTTATTTCTCTTTCTCTTCTCTTTTCTTTTTCTTTCTTCTCTTCTCTTTCTTTTCTTTTCTTTTTAAAAGGTTTATGCCTTAGGGTGCATGTGTTTGCCAGAAAGAGAGAGAGGGACAGGGACGCTGAAATTATCCCCCTGGGGGAGTGGTGTCCACACCACAATCCCTTCTCCTCCATTATCCTCCTGGGATCTTGGGCACACACACCCAACATGCATTTCAAGCAACTGGTCCAGGATTGGAACTGTGGTTGGCCATGTGGAAGTCCAGCAACATGACTGTTATGCCATCTGCCAGCCCCAAGAACCTTTTCTTGTTAGACCCCATTAATCCATTTTCCTTGTTTATCTAGCTTTCTCTCCAAAAATTGTTTATATCTGCTTGTCTCTCCTTTACTTTATAAAAGGAAAACCTTTTGCAGTTTGATTTTGTGACCCTTGCAGATTCCACAAGATGGAAGTGTTCCCCTTGTTGCAATAGCCCTTTTCCCTCCCTTGCAAATAATCCTCTTGAATAAAAGTCTTTCCTTATTAAGTCCTGATTTTTCTTTGATAAATTTTCTGCAGGATAATTTAAATATTCCTTGGAAAATAAAATCAGTTACTAGAAATGTATTTATTTCTCTTTTAAAAGACTAAATGCATTATAACAATACCATTATTGATTAGCATTTTGTTTCATGCATGAAACAGTTGTATCTATTAAACAGTACTTACTTTCCAAGGTCACATTTCATATCTGGCATTATGGTTGGTTCTGGTGGTTCAGTAGTTAATTTCAGTAAATACCAAAACTCCTCACCCGTTTCAGGCTGAAAAATAATGCTGGTAGAGAGACATATATAAAATTATGTCAGTGGCTTTAGCTTTTATAATAAATTTGGCAGGAAAAAAGTCTCAAATTGGTAGATACAGTATCTCTTATGATATGCTATATTCTTATTTTCATGCTTCATATCACAGCATTTTGTTTATTTGCCAGAGAGTGTGTGTGTGCTCACTTCAAAGAGACAGAGAGAGAGAGAGAAAGAGGGAAAAAGCATCCTCCCCCACCTGCCAAATGAGGGCATGGCAACACCACAATCCTTTCTCCTCCATTTTCCCATCCAGTTGGGATTTTGGATTATGCACACATGCCTGGCATATTATTCAAACCAATGGGACTAGAATTTGAACTGCTTGGCCAGCCATGTGGATCTAGCCAGCTCATACAATTTTTATCTTTTAAAATTTCACAAGTCTGTTCATTTTTTTCATTAATCAAAATAGAAATCACTCACCTTTTACTATAAGATACTGTGTTAGAATCATCAGTAAGAGTTGTCCTGGAGGACATTATGTTAAGCAAAATAAGCCAAGCACAGAGAAGCAAGTACATGATCGTATATGTGGAATCTAAAAATTTGAACTTAGAAGAAAGAAATAAAATGGTGATTACCAGAGATTGGGATGGGGAAAGGATGGAGTTTGTGGAGATGGTAGAAGGTTGCAAAACCTCCATCACAGAGGAGGAATAAATTCAAGAGATTTATTGTAGGACATGTTGACTGTAGTTAATAACAATGTATTATATACTTGGAAAAGGCTTAGAGAGGAGTGTTTTGTTTTGTTTTGTTCACTATAGGGTGCATATGCTCACCAGAGAAGAGAGACAAAGACAGAGAGAGAAAGTGAAAAAGCAACACTCAAAGGGGATGGCCATGCCATAATCCCTTCTCTTCCATTCTCCTCTCGAGATTTTGGGCATGCATGAACACATACTCAGCATGTTTTTCAAGCCGCCAGGTCAGAGACTTGAACCTCGGAGTCGGCCATGTGGGATCCAGTTGCCTTAACCACTGTGCCACTGGTTGGCCCAGGAGAGGAGATTTTAAGTGTTCTTACCACAAATATTATAACTCATAATTATGTGAGATAATACATATGTTCATTTGCTTGATTTAGCCATTTCACAATGTATATATATTTCAAACCATGTACACAATAAATATATACAATTTTTGTCAATTAAAACTAATAAATTCAAAAATTATCCTAATTTTGTAATAGCATACAAACTATCAAAGGGCATTTTCATGGTGTATAAGAATGGAATGCATTGTATACATAAATACCAAGTCAATTATACTCTTTAAAAATATAATAAATGAATTGGATAGTACTTTCACAACAAAGTTAAGTATTTTATATAAATTATTGAGTTAATGACAAACACAAAGGGCATGTTTGTGTGTGCATGTATGTGAATATATAGTGCAATTTTTTTCATAATTATCACTATTTATGAACTATTGTCACAGCACTATTAATATTTCCTAATATCGTCAACCATGTTGGATCTAGCTTGGATCCGGTGTGTGTGCTTTCAGCATAGTATATCATCCTTAATTATTTTTCTCTATGTCCTCTAAATGAATTATTTTAATTAAATGAAAACAAAAAATACCTATAAATTAATTTTCGTTAAGGAGATTGAAAGATTAACTCCTCGTCCTCATGGAATTATTTACTTTGGTTCAGTTTTGCACCCAGAAAGATCTGGTTAGTAAAAAAGTAAAGTGAAAAAGGGGGTGAAAAGAGCATTTTGAAGTTAATTAATTTGATATTTTAATAAATTTGGTTTGTTTTTACTTAAAAGTTTATCTAAATTAGTACATTTTCTCAGGAAATAGTATTGAATAAAGCTAAAACTATGAGCAAGTATAATTTTAGTAATTAGAACATATGAAGAGAAAATTTGAAAACTTTAATTTCAAAGGGTCAACAATGAACTGTAATGCTGCACTCAAACCATACCTTTCATCTTTATAGCCTGCAGATGCTGGAGAAAATCGTAAAACATAGTTGATGGATTCTTGTGGACTCATTTTAAGTTCCTTGAGTCCACTTAGGGCAGGACTTGTTAATTGCACATGTATGCGAACATTTCTGTCTCTTGGATTAAAAATAGGAATTTCTAGGCAAATGGATTCCTAGATTACAGAACAAATATAAAATCTTCTTTTAGTGTCAACACACCATGAAAACAAATATAAAGAAAGTGATAAAACAAAGCCATTTGTTTTATTTTTTTCCCCTTCATCCACTATCGAGTGCATTTTATCAGCTTTTTAATCTCATATTTTCTTTCATTTGTTTTGGTAAATGATAACATTTTTTTCAACAGCAAATACTATAAAGAGATCCATGTAACTAAATGTTAAGAAAACTACTTGTAAAATTACATTTCAAGTATTTTTTCATAACCACCATTTTACAGTGAAGTCAATTTTTCAGGTTTATGCTAGTGGTGGTACTTAAACTTCAGCACACCATCATAATCACCTGAAAAGGCTACTAACACACAATTTCTGTCCCCTACCCCAAATATGCCCCTGAGATTTTGATTTAGTCAATCTGGGATGGGTCTAAAGTTCACATTTCTAAAAAGTAACATACTGCTTCTGCTGTTACTACTCTCCACTTTAAGTAGCACTGTATGTTAGCATTGAGTAGTAGGAATAAAGAAGTCAAATTATGCTGTTGATACATCCACCTTCCTGCTGTAATTTTTTCTTTCTGTTCTTGTTTCTCCTATCCTGTCCTCCTAAGTTATATACCCATTCAGCCCTGGAAGGCACTCTTTTTTTTTTTTGGAGAGGTTTTCGCTATAGGGCACATGCGCTCGCCAGACAGACAGAGAGAGACATAGAGACAGACAGAGAGAGACATAGAGACAGAAAGCGAGAAATCACCCCCCGGGGGGATGATCACGCCGCAGTCCCTTCTCCTCCATTCTCCTCTCGGGATCTTGGGCACGCACGCACACACGCCCGGCGTGAGTTTTAAGCCACTGGGTCCAGGACGCGAACCGCGGTCGACTACGTGGGAGTCCAGTGACATAGCCATTACACTAACTGCTGGTTCCCTGGAAGGCACTCAAGTTTCAAGATATTTCTGGATTCTTCTTGTAATCCATTTTGGCTAATGACTTCTATTCTATATATACCATTACAGCTATCATCACCACATCAAAAGCCACTCATTGAAGCAAATGTAGTAAAGGTAATTATATTTCAATTTTAATAAAGATCATTTGCCTATAAAGCCTTAACCTAAAGAAACAAAGAATGTTGGACATTGCAGTCATAAATTAAAGCTTGGCAATAGATGTACTTTATAACATGGAGCTGTTTCAAAATTTATCAGATCACACTACAGGGGCACAAAAACACTTTGATACTGAACTGGTGGGGGTTATCTTCAAGACAGATGTTATAGCTTTGTCCAAAGTTATCTCAGAAGCTCTAGTTCAGAGAACATTTATTTGATCACCTCTATAATAAATCAATGAGTGGAGAGATGCTACATTTTAGGGATATAGAAATAGTATTTAGAGTGGTGACAAAAATCTGCTGAGGAAAGATGGTAAAACACATATACTAGTTTGCAATTAGGTTAGAGCAGATATCATTTGGTAGAAATCAGTTTAAATAATAAATGCACTGGAAAATAGCCATCTATAATAGTTTTTGTGATGTTTTCCAGTATTTCCTATTACCTTTTATCCTAGTCTACTTTTTAAAAAACGATGCTAGTTTTGACCCACTCACAGGTTGAGACCTACACATTGAAACATTCTGATCTAATGAGGTAAAAAAACTGGAATACGTAACTATTTTAGGTTTTATCATTACACATAAGACTTAAACACAAAAATAAAACAAAATAGCTTTTTTTAGAGGTTTTTGCCTGAGAGTGCATGTGCTCGTCAGAGAGAGAGATGGAGACAGTGAGAGGGAAAGTAAGAAATCACCCACCCTAGAGGATAGTCCTGTCACAATCCTTTCTTATCCATTCTCCTTCTGGAATCTTGGGCAAGTACACACATGTGATTTTCAAGCCATCGGGTCTAGGAATTGAACCATGGTTGGCCAGGTGGGAGTCCAGCAACAAAACCACTACACCATCGGCTGGCCCCTCAAAACAAAATCACTTTAAACTTAAACTGTTTTTATTGTAAACTATAACCCAACAGGAGCATGGCCTCATGTCACAAAGGTGTTAATAACATTCTACAATTGTGAAGAGCAGGAAATGGGGGTGACAGCTATGGGGCACTTAAGTCATAGCCCCTCTTTAGCATCCTTGCCACATCCGTGGCAAATATTACTAAATGAGCACTTCACTCTCATCCTATAGGTCTGGGCACATCGGCAAAATCCTTCACAGAGCAGCCTTCCAGACAGTGGTTGTTGAATGCTTAGAGCTACAGATACTGCAATCTTTTGAGGATCCCTGGCATCTAATACTCTGGATTCTCACAAACATCAAAACTCAATAGAAATCAATAAATCAATGTTTCCTTATAGTCAAAAGCTTTTTTTCCAATTAACGATGCTATATTTTTGGTATAGTAGAAAGTATCTCAAATTTAACCACAATATTATAAAAATAATTTCTAAATTTCACTATAATGTGGGTATTATTTTCTTCCAAGTTTAAACAGATACAAATATCTAAATGTCAACATTAAAATATGGTATTACATAAAATTTTCTATTTTACTATTACCTGCCAGAACATTGTCAAAATAATTAGGAAAGATTAATTTCCTAACTATTGATATTTCTTAAGACTATAAAATTAGGGGTTTTTTTTGTCGAGGTTTTTGCCTTAGGGTGTGTGT
>NW_006199351.1:538450-547169 GCF_000334495.1 Tupaia belangeri chinensis
TGGAGACAGGGAGAGGGAAAGTAAGAAATCACCCACCCTAGAGGATAGTCCTGTCACAATCCTTTCTTATCCATTCTCCTTCTGGAATCTTGGGCAAGTACACACATGTGATTTTCAAGCCATCGGGTCTAGGAATTGAACCATGGTTGGCCAGGTGGGAGTCCAGCAACAAAACCACTACACCATCGGCTGGCCCCTCAAAACAAAATCACTTTAAACTTAAACTGTTTTTATTGTAAACTATAACCCAACAGGAGCATGGCCTCATGTCACAAAGGTGTTAATAACATTCTACAATTGTGAAGAGCAGGAAATGGGGGTGACAGCTATGGGGCACTTAAGTCATAGCCCCTCTTTAGCATCCTTGCCACATCCGTGGCAAATATTACTAAATGAGCACTTCACTCTCATCCTATAGGTCTGGGCACATCGGCAAAATCCTTCACAGAGCAGCCTTCCAGACAGTGGTTGTTGAATGCTTAGAGCTACAGATACTGCAATCTTTTGAGGATCCCTGGCATCTAATACTCTGGATTCTCACAAACATCAAAACTCAATAGAAATCAATAAATCAATGTTTCCTTATAGTCAAAAGCTTTTTTTCCAATTAACGATGCTATATTTTTGGTATAGTAGAAAGTATCTCAAATTTAACCACAATATTATAAAAATAATTTCTAAATTTCACTATAATGTGGGTATTATTTTCTTCCAAGTTTAAACAGATACAAATATCTAAATGTCAACATTAAAATATGGTATTACATAAAATTTTCTATTTTACTATTACCTGCCAGAACATTGTCAAAATAATTAGGAAAGATTAATTTCCTAACTATTGATATTTCTTAAGACTATAAAATTAGGGGTTTTTTTTGTCGAGGTTTTTGCCTTAGGGTGTGTGTACTCACTGTAGAGAGAGAAACAGAGACAGTGAAAGGGAAAATCATCTCTCTCTTCACTTCCATTATCCTCCTGGGATCTTGAGTATGCACGCACACGTACGCAGTGTGACTTTCAAGCTACCAGTTCTGAGACTAAAGCAGTGGTAAGCCATGTGGGAGTCCAGTGATACAACCACTATGCAATCTGCTGGCTCCTAAAATTAGGTATTCTTTAAGTATTTGGTATGTTCATTAAATTAAAGAGAACTTTTTATCATCTGTTATTTTATGAGATGTTCAAAATTTATAAGTTTATTCTAGGAACATCTCCTTTCTGTTATCTGTATAATTCCAGAAATGCATAACCATCTTGGACAAACAGCATATAAAACAAAATGAACAAAGATTACATTGGCAGAAATGGTTAATTGCCACAGTGTCTAAAGTATCCTGCCACCTTCCATTCCATTTTATGATAATTTCCTCAATGAGAAAAACAAAGTTGGTTGAATGCCTAAGAATATTTTTCTCTAAAAAACTTGAAATATTTGGCTAGTATCTGTCTTGCCAATGACATATTCCTGTACTTTGATGAGCAGGCTTTTAAGGTTATTTTATGTTTAGAATTAAATATAAATTGGATTTAAATGATTTTTTTTGAAGCTCAAATAAAATAATAACGACTATATATGGTGACTTCTAATGCTGTCTTTCATCTTCACATGGTCTCTTTAAGTTCAACCACATAGAGCATTTCTTTACAAGGTATGTAATATTTTTCACTTCCTTATACTTAAGGAATTTTGTAGTCAGCATAATGGCTGTTTAAAGAAATTGTTTTACTAAATTATTCCTATTTAATATGAAGAATATAAATAAAGATTTTAAAACAGGAAGGACATTCATAAGATGCTAGAATTTAGACTAATGAGACAATTCAAATACTCATATAAGATTCAGATACCATTGAGTTGTCGGAAAAGTCACGACACATTTTTCTATGTTTTCTATGTAAAAAGGTGTTGTGGCTTTTCCAATGACCCAACATTTTAAAATATATACATAGAAGTGTGTTAGATTTAGCAAGTTATAATCCTTTTCAGAGGATATTTAAATATCGGTACATTTTAAAGCAAATGGAAGATATTTTCAGAACTTAAATATAATTCATATATTCATTATTTTCTTACAATGGAAGAAATATTTTGAGAAGTTAAAACATAAATTATATCAGGTCATCTCCCTTTTTATACCCTCTAGTGGCTTCTAATTGTACATAGGATAAAATTCCTCATCTTTCCCTTTCAGTTCCTGCAAGATCCGGCCCTGCCATCACCTCCGATTGCAAGTCACCCACCCTTTTCTGTTCCAACCCCAGCCTTACAGGCCTCATTTATGCTCCTGGACCACCTGGATTCCTTCCGGCTAGATCCTTTCCCACTGAGCTCATGTTGTCCTCAGGGTTATGCTTTTGCAAGTCTCTCTACCCAAATAAACTGTTCCCGTTTTTAACACATCCTCATGTCACCCTGGGACAACTTTTGCTCATAGAGTGCTTGTTGTCTAAATGTCTTCCATTCATTTATTGTCCTGATGTAGTTCGCACTAGGAGGGCTAAACATGGCAGAGTGCAATGGGAAGTGTCTTTCTCCCGTTACTTCTCTCAGAGCTAGGGAATGACCCGCCTTTCTCATCCCCGGTTGTTATCTCAGGGTAGGTGATTTTCAGGTCTAGAAGAGTCTCATTGTGAGGAATTTAAAGGAATCAGAAATCAATCAACAGTCTCAATTCATATCTGATTGAAATACATTTCACCATCTTCCCTCTCTGATGTCTGCCTTCATGCTCAGGCTTATCTAGTAATTTCTCAGACCACTTGCAAGCAAAAAGGTATACATAACCTACGCTTTTCACCCTCTTTTCCAACTTCCTTTCCTCTTGCAGTTCTTAGGCTGATGTGGCTCTTTCAGCCTAAAGAATATCAAGAATGAGAAGTAAAAGAAAAAGGGCCACTTTCTTCATTGGTGCTGGTTGATCTAGACAGATTCCTTCTATCTTCCTCCTCCTTGCATTATTCCAGTAGACTTTTGTTCCTCGGTCTTCTCACTTAGAAGAATGCATTTTGGGCAAGGTCCTTTCAAAATAGCCCAAGATTGGCCTCCTTTTATGGAGCTGAATCTTAGTTTGACCAATGTGGTCTTGTTTGCTGCCAGTGAAAGTACAGCTTTCTCTCACTCTAGCTGCTTTTCCTTCTTCAATGGTCTAAATCTTTTGGTAGGAGCTCAGTAAAAGCCAATGGACACTCAATTACTAGTTTTTTTGTTTTTTTATTTTTTTTTCCCTTTAAAGAGGATACCCCCATGGTTCTGGCCATTGCATATAAGGGCTAGAAGCAAGTGACAGGCTAAAGATTTCTCACTTCCCTTGATGTGGCAGGAACAACATCCACCAAAATCAGTGCTCGTCATTCATCATGAGTATGTCACTGGGCAGCAGCTGTCCATCCAAACTACTTTTCTCCAGCTCTCTGGTACTTAGTGGGCATAGCCTCTCCAATACATATCATCTCTCCAGTAATACATGACTAGAAGTGATATGTCACCTCTTCACCAAAGTAATTAAGAAATTAATGGAAATTCTTTACTCTCTCTCTCTCTTTCTATTTTTTTTTTCCTTCACCTATATGCAGGAATCTCTGACTTCCTAAAGGATAAAGGAATCACATAATGGAAGGAGCCTGAGTTCCTGAATCACAACATGGAGGATGGCATCCAGGAACACATGCACCAGACTGTTACAATTATTAAAAATTTGTGTTGTGTTAAATCATTGAACATTTGGAAGTTGTTATATTACCCAAAATACTGTTTCTAATATGTTTAGTAAATCTTAAAGAAGTGACATAGCAATATCTTTCATAACATGGAAATAGAATTACCTATCCATTACCACAGATAATTAGGTTTGTGACAGTATTTGAAAATCAAGAAAAATAGAGAAAATGCTTATAAAATATCCTCTCTCAATTATTTTGTTTGTTTTCAAACTCCACCAGAATGTTACCTCTATGCAGCTAGGGAGGGAGCTTGCTTGTATTGTTTATCACTGATCTTCAGATTTTAGAATGGTGCTTAGAATATCAGATGCACCCAGTAAATATTTATTAAAGGACAAAATGGCCAATTTTTAATAGGATGAACTGTTTATATATAACTATAAATATGTCTTATATTCTAGTTAATCACTACTTTTAACTAAATAAGAAAGAAGCCATGAGAAAATATGACTCAAAAGAAGTTAAAAAATCTTGACTTAACTCAGTCTGCCTTCTTGCTTGAAAGTTATTGGGTGAAGACAGAAGCGTCAAATGGGAAAAAACCTTTATTACCTTATCACTTTATCGCTTGATTAACTTTGTCACTTGGTTGCCAGTTCACATCTTCTCCAAGGGAAAACAATTAATTTACCAAGTGTTTGCACTGAAAACCTCATCAATTACTGCTAGGTCAGAGTAAATAAAGATTATGTTTTTGCCCATAAACGCTTAATTGAGTCAATGACAATTCAACATGCAGTAGCAAGGAGTATTCTTTTTTTTCCATATCCACTCTCAGAAGATAATCATGAGTTCATTATGAAAGGATTATTTCGGAGGTCCAAAAGACACAATGCTATTCATTTTAGCAAGGCATTGTATTGAATAAATCTTCCATTTAAATTTTACTGTATTTGAACACATTACCTAAGTCAATAAACAAACAACTAAATGGTATTTTGAAAGTACCATGCAATTCAGAGAAAGTGATAACTAGGATCTGTCTTCATAATTTTTCCAAATTAGAAAGTCAGTGTCAGTAGTTCAGAACTCAAGAGAACCAGGTAGGGAGCTGCAAATCAGAAAAGTCATTGTCATTCCTCTGCTATGGCCATCTGCACAACACTGTTATCTATGGAAGTCAAGCCTTATACCTCCAGCCCAAATTGTCCTACACGTGATCTGAAACCTATAAAACGCAGAACTGCAATCGAAGTGAATTGCTCATGTTGGGTTGGGGGAGATGTGAATTGAGGATCAATTAAAATGCACCTAGGAGATGTGAAAAAAAAAAAAAAAAAAAAAAAAACCACCAGTAGAGCCTATGGGTTTATTCATGTTGTATTCAGACACATCCTATAACTTTGGGAGAAAAGTAAAAAACTATGAAAAGCTGTGACAAATAGAAATATATCTAATTGCAGGGGCAGCTAGCTCCCACTTAACTGTTGAAGAATCTAAGTGTGTGTGTGTGTGTGTGTGTGTGTGTGTGTGTGTGTGTGTTTGTGTTTATGCTGCTGAATGCTTATCCTGAATTACCATGTAGGCAAGCCATTTTGACTCCAGATTGAGTATCTTTTATCTGAAATGCTGGGGCCAGAAAATGTTCTGGATTTTGAATTTTTTTCAGGTTTTGGAATATTTGTACACATACATATAATGAGATTTCTTGGTGACAGGGATCAAGTCTAAACATAAAATTCATTTGTGTTTTGGGCCAGCATGTGGTATGATGGTTAAGGTGCTGGACTCCCACATGGTTGACCGCAGTTCAAGTCTTGGGCCTGGCAGCTTGCTTTAATCTCTGGTCAAATTAAAAAATAATAATAATTAATAAAATTAAATAATTTAAAAACTTTTTTGAAAAGAAAAACAAAACATAAAATAAAAGATTGGGGCCACATGATGGTGCAGTGGAAAACGCAAGCTCTGTGGGGCTAACCCACATGGGAAGGTTCCAGGTTTGTAAATGGAGACCTCCCTGAGTACACCCGGCATGTATGTGCCCATGATCCAGGGCTGAAGCTGGGGATGGACTTTAGGAATTCTCAACCTATAATATTTACCAGAAGTTAAGAAAATAGTATGCAGATACACCAGAAATACCATTAAAAAGCATACCTTTTGTGTCTGTTTGTTTTCTGCATGACAGATGTTTGGGCTTACAAACATGAATCCAATATCACATTCAGCCAATTCTTCTTTAGCTACATTTATGGAAAATGGTAGAGGCCAGAAATTTTTTTTCTTTTTCTTTTTTTTTTTTTTTGAGACTTTTGCTATAGGGCGCGTGTACTCCCCAGAAAGAAAGAGAGAGACAGAGAGACAGAAAGCGAGAAATCACCCCCCAGAAGGGATGGCCACGCCACAATCCCTTCTCCATTCTCCTCTCGGGATCTTGGGCACACACACATACACACACACGTGCCTGGCATGAGTTTAAAGCACCAGGTCCAGGACTTGAACTGTGGTCAACTACATGGGAGTCCAACAATATAGCCATTATGTTAACTGCTGGTCCTGACAAGAATATTTTGTAATGACAATATTCGTCTTTTACTTTTTTGGCATGTGTTCTGAACTGGTATTGGAATAATTCTGTTTCAGATAATTACTATATTGATTTTAACCAGTTAATATACTCCTGACTTTAAGATCTATAAGAAGAAAGAGAAACTATGAGAAGGAAGGAAAGTCACAATTTTCTTAACTGACTCCCTTTTTTCTAAACCCCAAACACTTTTTCACTCAGGGATATAGAGATACTGCAAAATGGTCATAACTTCCCTTCACTAATTTTGCTACTTCAACACTACATGAGTAAGAAAAATTTCAATATCATGTACAGTATCCAGAAATATGATTTCTCACCCAGAAAAATAATGAATGTAAGAAGTATTAAAGAAAGAAGAAAATACATAAATTTGGCAACTCACATACATTGTTTGCATTGGTGTTTTTATGTGTGACACCAAGAGGATTAGAGAATTTTTTTTAACTATGCTTCGCTCTTACTAGTTTATGAAAGACTGGACTTCTGGGTCTCATCATTAACAACCATAGTGAGTTTAACTGAAAGTTGACTATAGAATGAAAACCTCAGTAAAGAAATGGTCATGCAGTTGTCACTGACAATGAAACAACTAGCAAGGCAATGGCTAATTTGTGTGTGAGGATGGTGTGAGTGTGTACGTATGTGTTGTTTTTTTAGACAGGGTCTCCCTGCATCATAATCATTGTGTATCAGCTTCTTGAGTATCTAGGACTACAGGTATGGACCACTGCTTCTGGCATTTTAGAGTGGGCTGGGAATGGAACATGGGCCTCCCCTGTGGCATCATCTTGTCAACTGCCAGGCAGCACTATTGCGCTTAAGTTTTTTGTTTTTCTTTTTTTTTTTTTTGAGAGGTTTTTGCTACAGGGCGTGTGCACTCGCCAGACAGACAGAGAGAGAGAGAGAGAGAGAGAGAGAGAAAGTGAGAAATCACCCCCTAGGGGGGATGGCTACACTGCAACCCCTTCTCCTCCATTCTCCTCTCTGGATCTTGGGCACGCATGCACACACACCCGGTGTGAGTTTAAGCCACTGGGTCTGAGACGCGAACTGCAGTCGACTATGCAGGAGTTCAGCGACATAGCCATTACGCTAATTGCTGGTCCCTATTGTGCTTAAGTTTTAATTGCAAAAATTATAGGTCACTGCTATACATTGGAGTTATTTAGTATCAGTGGAAAAGAAAAACTCTCACCATTCTCCCACCACCAAAATATATGATATACAAGAAATCGTTGAGTTTAAACAAATTGGGAAAGGAGACATTACATGTTAAGATTTTCTAAAGAAAGCCTAAATATTGAGGGAGGGGAGTCTTCAAAAAGTTCATGGAAAATACAAATGATGACAAAACTATACATGAGTTACTAATTTTTGTTTGTTTGTTTTGTGCCAAAGTAAACTTACAGGGCCAGCAGATGGCATAGGAGTTACATCACTGAATTCCCACATGGCCGACCATGGTTCAAGTCTCAGACCCACTGGCTTGAAACTCATGCCAGGTATGTGTGCATACATGCCCAAGAAAGATCCTGGGAAGGCAATAGAGGAAGAGGAATTGAGACATGGCCATTCTCCCTGGGAGGTGTTTTTCACTTTTGCTCTCACTGTCTCTGTCTCTCTAGCAAGCACACACATCCTGAGGCAAAAACTTCTAAAAAGTAACTAAATAAAAAACAAGTGAACATGGATCTTAATTTCATTTTCTCATGAACTTCTTGAAATCCTCTTATATTTTACACCAACACAGAATAGACAACTAGCAAACAATGACTGTTTACTGAAAATATTATCTGTCTTTTGAAATCTGTAGTAAGAAATAATCAAATTTATATACATCAGGAACATAAGTATTTCTTACATAAACTTTATTTTTGAGAGATTCTGATCATTCACTCATCTCTAGGGAAGATATAAAAATTGGGCTGAATGTAATAAAAGCTGAGATGCAGATAGAAAATCTGAGATTGCTTAAGTATTTTTAATGAACCATTGCAACATCTCAAGATCTAAAGGTTAAGTAAAATATTTTTCAAATGAGTTGGCAAAACAGAAAATATTGTAAAAAATATTGGGGAATGGGGATCAGCAGATGGCGTAATGGACACACATCACTGGACTCCCACATAGTTGACCATGGTTCGAGTCCCAGAGCTGGAGGCTTAAAACTTATGCCGGCCACATGCCCAAAATCCTAAGAGGACAATGGAGGAGAAGGAATTGTGGAGTGGTCATCTCCCCTGGAGAGTGATTTCTTTTCTTTCTTTTTTTTTTTTTTGTCTCTCTGTCTGTCTGGCAAGAACATGCACCCTATAGCAAAAATCTCTCTCTCTAAATATATGTATATATAAGAGGCAACAATATATGGGTGAGGACAACCAGTGTACTTCTGGAAGTACTTAGGAAGTATCTTCCTCACGAAATAAAGGTTTGGGGACCAGCAGTTAGTGTAATGGCTATGTCACT
>NW_006199351.1:547284-556499 GCF_000334495.1 Tupaia belangeri chinensis
CCCTGGGGGGTGATTTCTCGCTTTCTGTCTCTCTGTCTCTCTGTCTGGCGAGCGCATGCACCCTATGGCAAAAACAAACAAACAAACAAAAAAACAAAACAAACAAACAAAAATACTCTCCCCCCCCAAAAAAAGAAATAAAGGTTTCAATTGATGAGATTATTTAAATAAACCAAACCACTTCTGTCAAATAAATCCTCATGTCTGAGAGTTAAAAAGGATATAAGTTTTACCCTACGCATTTACTACTAGGAAGGTGGGACAGCTTAATGATTTTTTTCTTTTTTTGGAGAGGTTTTCGCTATAGGGCGCGTACTCTCCCCCCCCAAAAAAAGAAATAAAGGTTTCAATTGATGAGATTATTTAAATAAACCAAACCACTTCTGTCAAATAAATCCTCATGTCTGAGAGTTAAAAAGGATATAAGTTTTACCCTACGCATTTACTACTAGGAAGGTGGGACAGCTTAATGATTTTTTTCTTTTTTTGGAGAGGTTTTCGCTATAGGGCGCGTGCGCTCGCCAGACAGACAGAGACACAGAGACAGAAAGCGAGAAATCACCCCCCAGGGGGATGGCCACGCTGCAATCCCTTCTCCATTCTCCTCTCGGGATCTTGGGTACACACGCACATGCGACGTGAGTTTAAACCGACGGGTCCAGGACTCAAACGGCGATCGACTACATGGGAGTCCAGCGACACAGCCATTACGCTAACTGCTGGTCCCGGAAAGCTTAATGATTTGACAACATCTGTATTGTTGGCAGCCTATACGGGTAGAGTTAGTTAAAAAAAATAATAAAAAAAAAAGACTCTAATCTCAACCAAGATCAGTTGGAAGTAATCAATTAATTAATACAGCAAACTTGTTCATATAGATCGAAACAGAAAACAGTCTAGTAGCTGGTGTTCCTAGGAAGTTTTGCTCTTGCATTATAATGTAAAACTACTCAATAGAATGAGGAGTTAATAACTGCATTTTCATCTAGGTAAACCCTCAGAAAAAAATTTCAATGTCTCTATGAATAGCTATGATAACTTTTCATAATAAAAAGATATAAGCAATGATGCAATTAATAACAATCAGAAATATATATGTACTTAAGTAAGTTATAGGTACTCCACTATGGTACCAGAACAAGAAGAGGCTTAATTTAAGAACTGATAGGAAATCAGGATTAAGATTATATTACAGTAATGGAATGTATAGCATAAAGAGTGACAAGTTCTTCATGGGAAATGGGCAAGGACCATTATTTCAAAGTATATTACTTATGAAAAAATCTTAATTTCAAAAATGAAAACATACCTGAAATGTCTCATTTGGAAAATTATCTGTGGATGACAGTGTGTATGGCGATATCTTTGACTGGACTAATAATATATAGTGTATTCACGCTGAGAAAATTCATTTTCTATGTTGTAAAGATATACAGTGAGTGAATGTAAAAATAAGAAGAAAACAGAGACAAGGGTAGCTTTATAGATTTTGTTCAGTCATCCTACAAATTCACATAAGAAATCCTGATGGTGTGTTTTCCTCAATGTCTGTGACCATCTTTACTAGTCAAAGTGGAGAGTTATAAAAATCTGTTTTTATCATTTTGTTCTCAAAGTGATAATAGCTTTTACAGGAAAAAATGTATTTTATGTACCATTTAATGAGAAGCTGTAACAGTTGTTTATATGTGATTTTTTGAACTGTAGTTATTTTTGCTACTCGTGTTTCATCTTTCAGCTCATCTCTATCCCAACTTTAAACATATAATTAATAAGAAAATAAATGTCCCCTTTCCTGAAGTCCTATCTCTTGCTACTAATTTCTTCAGGTCCTATTTTAAAAATTTTTTTCCTATGTCCTTGTAAAGAGATAAATTTTAATTCAGTAACCATTTTCCATAGCAAGAGGTTATGTAATTAAAATTATATCATTTGAAAATAACCTTTAAAAAATATTTTATGCTGCAGTGATAACCAGGTCATGGAAATGGGACATTTTCATTGAGTGAAATGATCCTGCTATCATCATATTAATAATTTTCCACTTAAAAGATAATCATTTTGCAAGCTATACTTGAATGGTTTTGATATTTTAGCCATTCATTTTCTATGCTTCAATGGAGATTTACCCAGAAACCAGGTGGGCAAATAATCAATTTATCAGCTTAAATTGTTTTCAATCTTTTTTTTTTCTACTTTTGGAGCTATAATCAAGATTCTAAATAATGAATTCTGTGAAGAAATCTATCCACATAGTTAAAAAGCAAATTTATACTTATGTGATTATTAATTTAAATACTTGAGCGTAAAAGGCCATTAAATCTAATTAAAGCATCATTAATAGCAATTAATAGCTTCCTCATTCTTCATTTAAATGAAGATTCTCAACATTTGACTTTATTAAATATGAGAAAAGTCTTGAAGAATTTCACAGAAATGTGATCATGAAAACATATGCATGGATTTCAAAGTTGATGTTTTTGTTTCCTTTCCCTTTTCCCCAGAAAGAAGGTTCATGTGCTTCCAAGTGAGAGTCAGAGAAACAGAGAGGACAAAGTATTCCCTACTGGGACATGTTCATGCCACGCTCTCTTCTCCATTTCTCTCTTCTGGGATTCTGAAAATGCACACATGTTCAGCATGTTTTGTAAGCCTTGGGCATGACTCAAACCACATGGTCGGCCACGTGCGATCTGGCTCCCTAAACCACCAGACCATGGGGCTGGTTCGGAATTTTAAAAAAATTATTTTTTGCACCCAAATAAAGTCAGACTTTAAGTCCATTTTAGCATGAATTTTAAAAAATTATTTTTTAATTTACATTTAATCACTGTACATCTTTAAAGTGCACAGCATTTTTTTTCTCCCAGGATGAATATAGTGCATATTAGACAAGTCAAAGACATTACTATATACATTATCATCAGCAGATAACTTTTCATTTTGGTGTATATAAAATGTGTTATTTGTTTTTCCCCTAATCCTCTCCTTCTTATGCCCTAACATTTTTAATTAACAGTTTTTAATCTCACAACCTTTTTGACACCCCCTTGGCAATCTTGAACATGGATTTAGAAACACTTTAATAATTTCACATAAGGAATATCTATTCTTAGTGACTTACTTAAAATCCCAAATCTATAGCAATTGCTCCAAGTATGTTTCAAAGTGAAAAGCCCAATATAGAAACTAGGAAGAATTAATGTTGAAACCTTTGAGAGCACAATCCTGCCTTTATCATATATGTGAGAACAAGCCTATAAGCTAAGGTTAAGTTTGCTCTAGTAAGTCTTGAAACATGCAGGAAGAATGGTAGTAATTATGCTATAAGATGCCATACAATTAAAGATGTTTTCCAAAAGCATGTAAGGTCCATAGCACTGAATTTAATAATGACATTACTCTGATTGCATAAGTTATCGCAATTTGTTCATTTGATATGGATTTTTTTTGAGAGGTTTTTCACTACAGGACGCGTGCGCTCGCCAGACAGACAGAGAGAGACAGGGAGACAGAAAGCGAGAAATCACCCCCCAGAGGGGATGGTCACGCCGCAATCCCTTCTCCTCCATTCTCCTCTCGAATTCACATAAGAAATCCTGATGGTGTGTTTTCCTCAATGTCTGTGACCATCTTTACTAGTCAAAGTGGAGAGTTATAAAAATCTGTTTTTATCATTTTGTTCTCAAAGTGATAATAGCTTTTACAGGAAAAAATGTATTTTATGTACCATTTAATGAGAAGCTGTAACAGTTGTTTATATGTGATTTTTTGAACTGCAGTTATTTTTGCTACTCGTGTTTCATCTTTCAGCTCATCTCTATCCTTACTTTAAACATATAATTAATAAGAAAATAAATGTCCCCTTTCCTGAAGTCCTATCTCTTGCTACTAATTTCTTCAGGTCCTATTTTAAAAATTTTTTTCCTATGTCCTTGTAAAGAGATAAATTTTAATTCAGTAACCATTTTCCATAGCAAGAGGTTATGTAATTAAAATTATATCATTTGAAAATAACCTTTAAAAAATATTTTATGCTGCAGTGATAACCAGGTCATGGAAATGGGACATTTTCATTGAGTGAAATGATCCTGCTATCATCATATTAATAATTTTCCACTTAAAAGATAATCATTTTGCAAGCTATACTTGAATGGTTTTGATATTTTAGCCATTCATTTTCTATGCTTCAATGGAGATTTACCCAGAAACCAGGTGGGCAAATAATCAATTTATCAGCTTAAATTGTTTTCAATCTTTTTTTTTTCTACTTTTGGAGCTGAAATCAAGATTCTAAATAATGAATTCTGTGAAGAAATCTATCCACATAGTTAAAAAGCAAAATAATACTTATGTGATTATTAATTTAAATACTTGAGCGTAAAAGGCCATTAAATCTAATTAAAGCATCATTAATAGCAATTAATAGCTTCCTCATTCTTCATTTAAATGAAGATTCTCAACATTTGACTTTATTAAATATGAGAAAAGTCTTGAAGAATTTCACAGAAATGTGATCATGAAAACATATGCATGGATTTCAAAGTTGATGTTTTTGTTTCCTTTCCCTTTTCCCCAGAAAGAAGGTTCATGTGCTTTCAAGCGAGAGTCAGAGAAACAGAGAGGACAAAGTATTCCCT
Source organism: Tupaia belangeri chinensis (assembly GCF_000334495.1). NCBI lineage: Eukaryota > Metazoa > Chordata > Mammalia > Scandentia > Tupaiidae > Tupaia > Tupaia belangeri. The sequence goes on from NW_006199351.1 coordinate 551,925, forward strand.
ACTGGGACATGTTCATGCCACGCTCTCTTCTCCATTTCTCTCTTCTGGGATTCTGAAAATGCACACATGTTCAGCATGTTTTGTAAGCCTTGGGCATGACTCAAACCACATGGTCGGCCACGTGCGATCTGGCTCCCTAAACCACCAGACCATGGGGCTGGTTCGGAATTTTAAAAAAATTATTTTTTGCACCCAAATAAAGTCAGACTTTAAGTCCATTTTAGCATGAATTTTAAAAAATTATTTTTTAATTTACATGCACAGCATTTTTTTTCTCCCAGGATGAATATAGTGCATATTAGACAAGTCAAAGACATTACTATATACATTATCATCAGCAGATAACTTTTCATTTTGGTGTATATAAAATGTGTTATTTGTTTTTCCCCTAATCCTCTCCTTCTTATGCCCTAACATTTTTAATTAACAGTTTTTAATCTCACAACCTTTTTGACACCCCCTTGGCAATCTTGAACATGGATTTAGAAACACTTTAATAATTTCACATAAGGAATATCTATTCTTAGTGACTTACTTAAAATCCCAAATCTATAGCAATTGCTCCAAGTATGTTTCAAAGTGAAAAGCCCAATATAGAAACTAGGAAGAATTAATGTTGAAACCTTTGAGAGCACAATCCTGCCTTTATCATATATATGAGAACAAGCCTATAAGCTAAGGTTAAGTTTGCTCTAGTAAGTCTTGAAACATGCAGGAAGAATGGTAGTAATTATGCTATAAGATGCCATACAATTAAAGATGTTTTCCAAAAGCATGTAAGGTCCATAGCACTGAATTTAATAATGACATTACTCTGATTGCATAAGTTATCGCAATTTGTTCATTTGATATGGATTTTTTTTGAGAGGTTTTTCACTACAGGACGCGTGCGCTCGCCAGACAGACAGAGAGAGACAGGGAGACAGAAAGCGAGAAATCACCCCCCAGAGGGGATGGTCACGCCGCAATCCCTTCTCCTCCATTCTCCTCTCGGGATCTTGGGCACACATGCACACGCGCCCGGCGTGGGTTTTAAGCCACCAGGTCCGGGACGCCAGCCGCGGTTAACTACGTGGGAGTCCAGTGACACAGTCATTACGCTAACTGCTGGTTCCCGATATGGATGTTTTTAGGAACAGCAAAAACTCTGTTCACAAAAAGACAGTCTATGAACATTTAATGGGCTCTTACCAGAGCAATGCATTTCAATTCAATGATTTTTTCAGCTGGTTTGGGAGAGCTATGGATCTCAAGGTTGTACCAGATTTTAAAATTGCCTTCACCGACTTCTGAAAAACAAAACAAATAAACAAATAAAAACACATTTCTTAATATAGGCTTTGGAATACCATACTAACATACAAGTTTGAGAGTTATCAAAATACATATTTAACAATTATGAATAGATATTTTCAAAGTTTAAAACATTTATAAAAAAAATTCATCATGGAGATTGCATATGCACATGAAGTGAGGGCACTGTCAACACGTTCTCATGATGCCGTGATCCCCTTTCCCCAGTCCTTCGGTCTGCCAGTATCTTGGGCACAAGCACACATGACTGCATATTTTCAAGCCAACCTGAGGATCCAAACCAGGGGTCAGCCACGTGGCATTGTGGCTCAGTTTGTTACCTACTGTGTCACCAAACTAGGTTTTGCAATCTTTTTAATGGACTCATTTGTCAAGAAAGTTGAGGGGAGGGTGAGAAGCTACTTTCCTCATAGTCTATACACTAATAGAACCCTCACCTTGCATGGCCATTGGCCATGAGAACATCCTTTACAGCTCTTGGCCCTGTGAATACCTCAGTACCTCATCAAAAATAAACTTGAGAATAAACTTAACTTTTAGGTCAAGGATTAATGTTTCAAAAGAAATAACCAACCTTTTCTTTTTTATTGCCAAAACGTTTACACATTGGTTATGTAGAAATGTCTTAATAAGGCATTACAATCCACAGTGGTACATTTCCAGTACCTTAAGAATCTAGGATAAGGAGGAAATCTGGACCATGACACTTCAGGTTTCTTGGGAGTATGAAAAAAGATTGCAGCAATTTAGCCCAGGGGTGGGCAAATAATCAATTTATCAGCTTAAATTGTTTTCAATCTTTTTTTTTTCTACTTTTGGAGCTGAAATCAAGATTCTAAATAATGAATTCTGTGAAGAAATCTATCCACATAGTTAAAAAGCAAAATAATACTTATGTGATTATTAATTTAAATACTTGAGCGTAAAAGGCCATTAAATCTAATTAAAGCATCATTAATAGCAATTAATAGCTTCCTCATTCTTCATTTAAATGAAGATTCTCAACATTTGACTTTATTAAATATGAGAAAAGTCTTGAAGAATTTCACAGAAATGTGATCATGAAAACATATGCATGGATTTCAAAGTTGATGTTTTTGTTTCCTTTCCCTTTTCCCCAGAAAGAAGGTTCATGTGCTTTCAAGCGAGAGTCAGAGAAACAGAGAGGACAAAGTATTCCCTACTGGGACATGTTCATGCCACGCTCTCTTCTCCATTTCTCTCTTCTGGGATTCTGAAAATGCACACATGTTCAGCATGTTTTGTAAGCCTTGGGCATGACTCAAACCACATGGTCGGCCACGTGCGATCTGGCTCCCTAAACCACCAGACCATGGGGCTGGTTCGGAATTTTAAAAAAATTATTTTTTGCACCCAAATAAAGTCAGACTTTAAGTCCATTTTAGCATGAATTTTAAAAAATTATTTTTTAATTTACATTTAATCACTGTACATCTTTAAAGTGCACAGCATTTTTTTTCTCCCAGGATGAATATAGTGCATATTAGACAAGTCAAAGACATTACTATATACATTATCATCAGCAGATAACTTTTCATTTTGGTGTATATAAAATGTGTTATTTGTTTTTCCCCTAATCCTCTCCTTCTTATGCCCTAACATTTTTAATTAACAGTTTTTAATCTCACAACCTTTTTGACACCCCCTTGGCAATCTTGAACATGGATTTAGAAACACTTTAATAATTTCACATAAGGAATATCTATTCTTAGTGACTTACTTAAAATCCCAAATCTATAGCAATTGCTCCAAGTATGTTTCAAAGTGAAAAGCCAAATATAGGAAGAATTAATGTTGAAACCTTTGAGAGCACAATCCTGCCTTTATCATATATGTGAGAACAAGCCTATAAGCTAAGGTTAAGTTTGCTCTAGTAAGTCTTGAAACATGCAGGAAGAATGGTAGTAATTATGCTATAAGATGCCATACAATTAAAGATGTTTTCCAAAAGCATGTAAGGTCCATAGCACTGAATTTAATAATGACATTACTCTGATTGCATAAGTTATCGCAATTTGTTCATTTGATATGGATTTTTTTTGAGAGGTTTTTCACTACAGGACGCGTGCGCTCGCCAGACAGACAGAGAGAGACAGGGAGACAGAAAGCGAGAAATCACCCCCCAGAGGGGATGGTCACGCCGCAATCCCTTCTCCTCCATTCTCCTCTCGGGATCTTGGGCACACATGCACACGCGCCCGGCGTGGGTTTTAAGCCACCAGGTCCGGGACGCCAGCCGCGGTTAACTACGTGGGAGTCCAGTGACACAGTCATTACGCTAACTGCTGGTTCCCGATATGGATGTTTTTAGGAACAGCAAAAACTCTGTTCACAAAAAGACAGTCTATGAACATTTAATGGGCTCTTACCAGAGCAATGCATTTCAATTCAATGATTTTTTCAGCTGGTTTGGGAGAGCTATGGATCTCAAGGTTGTACCAGATTTTAAAATTGCCTTCACCGACTTCTGAAAAACAAAACAAATAAACAAATAAAAACACATTTCTTAATATAGGCTTTGGAATACCATACTAACATACAAGTTTAAGAGTTATCAAAATACATATTTAACAATTATGAATAGATATTTTCAAAGTTTAAAACATTTATAAAAAAAATTCATCATGGAGATTGCATATGCACATGAAGTGAGGGCACTGTCAACACGTTCTCATGATGCCGTGATCCCCTTTCCCCAGTCCTTCGGTCTGCCAGTATCTTGGGCACAAGCACACATGACTGCATATTTTCAAGCCAACCTGAGGATCCAAACCAGGGGTCAGCCACGTGGCATTGTGGCTCAGTTTGTTACCTACTGTGTCACCAAACTAGGTTTTGCAATCTTTTTAATGGACTCATTTGTCAAGAAAGTTGAGGGGAGGGTGAGAAGCTACTTTCCTCATAGTCTATACACTAATAGAACCCTCACCTTGCATGGCCATTGGCCATGAGAACATCCTTTACAGCTCTTGGCCCTGTGAATACCTCAGTACCTCATCAAAAATAAACTTGAGAATAAACTTAACTTTTAGGTCAAGGATTAATGTTTCAAAAGAAATAACCAACCTTTTCTTTTTTATTGCCAAAACGTTTACACATTGGTTATGTAGAAATGTCTTAATAAGGCATTACAATCCACAGTGGTACATTTCCAGTACCTTAAGAATCTAGGATAAGGAGGAAATCTGGACCATGACACTTCAGGTTTCTTGGGAGTATGAAAAAAGATTGCAGCAATTT
>NW_006199351.1:556518-576377 GCF_000334495.1 Tupaia belangeri chinensis
AATGGGATATAGACTAAGTAGTGAAAAAATGATGTTTATACCTGGGTTTTGAATATTTTTTAAAAATCAGGCAATTCTGTGCTGGTGATGTCTAAAGCCACACTTCCCCACTCTAAAACTGGAGCCTTAGTGAACCTCAAAGGCCATCCATTAGCAGGTTTTTATACTCGCCCCAAACCCAGATTCCTTCTATCCATTTTTTTTTTCCCCATCAAGTCACTTTCCTACTTTGACAGTCTTTCATTTTCCAGTGTTGAACTAGTTCATGGTTATACAAAGTCCTTCAGTTTCAGTAAATTGTCTGTATCAGTATTATGTTTAAAAGAGTTCATAAATGGCTATGCTAGATTAACTGATTTAGGTAATTCATTAACCTCTTTGGTTTCCAGCTTCCTCATATAAAACAAAACAGGGAGTACTGACTAGTGGAATTCTCAGCACCTCTCTCTTCTGAAAATCTTTTCCATGAGTATATATTTTTAAGAGATTATGAAAGGATTATTAAATTTTTTTAACAATAAACAAGTTCTAGGGTGCACGGCTGAACTAGGGCAGATTATTGAGATATTAGATGGCAAAATTATGTTGATCGTGACACAAACTACATCTTCTAGCTCATAGTAAGCCTTTATCACTTTGTTGCACTTCTCAGGTATCTCTTTACAAGTAACTAGGACACATCTGTACCAAATAAAAATTGATGCCATGGTAAAATTAGCCTCAGGATCTTCCCCAACTTCTACATCCAATGATGAGCTGTATTTCTTTTGCCTGAAATATCCTTGCTACATATTCCCTGATACTGTATTTCTCTTGCCTGAAATATCCTTGCTATTCTTTCAAAAACCAGATTTAAGCCACTTGTTCCTGTGAAGAAAAACAACTAGACACACACACACAAAAATCCTGATCAGGACTTCTGCGTTGTTCTTAGCATACTCCTATTACTAGGAGTAATTCTTTACTCTTCAACTGCTTACTTGCCAAGTAGTTGGAAAAGGATAATCAGTTTAAGAAAAAGTTTCAAATCAATTTTTGTCTTTTATTATTATTTTTTAAATGTCATATAATGGCCTTAGAAATTATCCGGCTTATTACTGTAGCTGGAGAACTTAGAACTTATCTTACTGATCAGCCTGCTGAGCTGTACCCTTCTCAGAGACATAGATACCATCCAAGAATTTCCTTATATATTTATTTTTAACTGTTGTGGCTTTCTGTATCAAAGCCACTGAATTGTTTAATATTGTTGCCTTCAAGAATCAACTCATCTTTCTGGGCTTGAGATACTGAACAAGCACCAGCGCGTTGTCTTCGCCCCCGCCAGATGTATTTTTCACCCAAGAAATTTCGGATTTCAGCAAGAGACCCATTCTCCTGAATAATGACATTGATGGGGAAAAGAGCGTACAGAAGACCTCATCTTATAGTGGAAGCTCAGTGTAACACCTTTCATCCTGTTGTGTATGTGACTACAAATAGTGTGAACTGGAACCAGTTCCTTTCTGTTTTCCCACCATTTGTCAAACCACAGCCTCTTCTTTTTCTTTCCAAGGAGACTGAGCTCTACATTGCTGTGATCAAAGTCCCTTCTGCAGGGTTCCTCTGGGGTCCTTCACAATAACTCTGCATTCCTTCAGAATGATGCTGATATTCTCTGGAATATCGATGGTCTGATTGCTGAGAATGGTCTTTATCCTCGCAGTAGATGTGACAAAGAGCACCATGAGTATATTGTTTTGCAATGTATTGTATTGTATTATACGGCATTGTGTGACATTGAATAGCATTGTAGTGCATTGGATTTTACTGTTCTGTATCATATGAGGGAATCTTCATAAAGTTTATGGAAAATGCATATTATAAAAAATTCATGATTTCAAAATATTTTTTGAGAGGTTTTTGCTATAGGGCATGTGCGCTTGCCAGACAGACAGAGAGAGACAGAGAGACAGAAAGTGAGAAATCATCCCCCGGGGGGATGGCCATGCCTCAATTTCTTCTCCTCCATTCTCCTCTCGGGATCTTGGGCACACACACACATGGGCCCGGCGTGAGTTTTAAGTCACCGGGTCTGGGACTCGAACTGCAGTCGACTACATGGGAGTCCAGTGACATAGCCATTACACCAACTGTCCCATGATTTCAAAATATTTTTATAGTAAAAAATCCTCATATTTAAATTCCAGTTTTTCATAAATTTTTGAAGTCCCCTTGTGTAGTACTACATTGTATTATATTTCACGCTATTCTAATACTTAGCTCTCAAAAACACGAAACAAAATTGTATGGATCTGAGAATTGAGACTGTCAGAGCAATCAGCTGGTGAGAAGAACAAAGAGAGGAGGCACAGGTGAGTTCTCATATCAAATACTTGTAAGGAGTTCTTGAAGCCAAACTTAGCTCCAATGGTGTTTACAGACACCAGTTCATTTCTTTAAAACCATTAATTTTCAGAGAATAAGGTTACTAAATTATACCGATATAATATTATTGTGGAAACCTCTGCTCACATTTGTGTAGGCTGCTCCTTCAATTTCATGATAGCACTTTGAATGCTTTTATGACATTTAAATGTGACTTCTCCCAAAATAAACTAAAATCCTTAAAATGAAAAACGTTTCCCCTTTTAGGTAGTTCATGCATATTTCATCTAGGCCTTTTCAATGCTTTAACCCACACTGAACTCACAGAGGAAAGAAACATGGAGAAAAACAGCACTTATGACTAAGGAGATTATTCCATGATGCTAGGTTAGTGTAATGACCTATAGAATGACTGGGGGTGAGTAGACCAAGGCCTAAATCCCAGCTTGACTACTTTTACCTTGTGATCTTTAGCAAAATGACATAAGTCTGCCTATATGTAGGCAGTCTGCCAATAGCATCGGGGACTATATTACTCAGGGTTCTTCAAAGGAACAAAACCAATAGGATGTGTATATATAAAGAAAGGAAAGGTATCATTTTTTCTTTTTTTTTTCTTTTTTTTTTTTTGGAGAGGTTTTCGCTATAAGGCACGTGCGCTCGCCAGACAGAGAGAGACAAAGAGATAGAAAGCGAGAAATCACCCCCCAGGGGGGATGGCCACACCACAATCCCTTCTCTATTCTCCTCTCGGGATCTTGGGCACGCAAGCACACGCGCCCAGCGTGAGTTTTAAGCCACCAGGTCCGGGACTCGAACCTCAGTTGACTACGTGGGAGTCCAGCGACATAGCCATTACGCTAACTGCTGGTCTCAAGAAAGGAAAGGAATCATTTTTAAGGAATTAGCTCACATGATTGTGGAGGCTTGGAAAGTCCAAAATCTGTAGGGGTATCAGAGGAGGTCAGTCTCTTTTATTTCATTTTAGTTTTGCTATAGGGCCTGTGTGCTCATGAGAGAGAGAGAGTAAGAGAGAAAGAGAGAGAGAGAGAGAGAGAGAGAGAGAGAGAGAAGAAAGGGAGAGTGAGAAATCACTAATTGTCACTGGTTGGTCCAAGACTTTGTTTTACTAATGCTTTCAACTAATGGGATGAGGCCCAATAATATAATAAAGGGTAAACTGCTTTATTCAGTCTATTGATTTAATCTCATTTTTAAAAAAACTTTTACAAAAATCTTCAGGTTAAATTTGACCAATCTATGTATTATGGCCCAGCCAAGTTGCCACATAAAATTAACCATCACAGAGACAATAACAGCTACTATTTCTAATTACTGTGACTACCATGTGTGGCAGTGTTGTGATGCTAATGATTTAGTTCCTATAGGGCAAAATGTACACTGAATATAAATTTATTAGAGTGGGATTAGTGGATGACTTATAAATAAGAAGAACAATAAAAATAGCCATTAAAATTATTTTATTCTAAACCTTAAACATACTAAAACTTTTTTTAAATTATAAAATCAATAACACACACTATTGCAACTTGAGAAAGACCTGAATAGCATGAAGATGAAAATTACTTAGGGTCAACCAATGGCATAGTGATGAAGGCAACTGGATCGCACATGGTTGACTGAGTGGTTTGAGTCCCATACCCAGCAGCTTGTAAAACACACTCAGTGCATGTGTCCAAAATCCCAAGAGGACAATAGAGGAGAAAGAACTGTGGCATGGCCATTTCCACCTGAGGGGTGCTTTCTCACTTTCCTTCTCTCTCTCTTTCTCCCTCTCTCTCTCTCTCTCACGAGCACACATGTCCTATACAAAAAAAGCAAAACAAACAAGCAACAACAACAAAAAGAAAATCATCCATAATTCCCTGACCAAAAGAAAACTACTTACTTATTTATTTATTTATGTAAAAAAAAGACACAGGGAAAAGTAGATGGTGTAATGTCACTGGACTCCCATGTAGTTGACTGAGGTTTGAGTCCCGGACCAAGTGACTTAAAACTCATGCTGGGTTCGGGACCAGCAGTTAGTGTAATGGCTATGTCGCTGGACTTCCACGTAGTCGACCGCGGTTCGCGTCCCAGACCCAGTGGCTTAAACTCGTTCCGGGCACGTGTACGTGCGTGCCCAAGGTCCTGAGAGGAGAATGGAGAAGGGATTGCGGTGTGGCCATTCCCCCTGGGGGGTGATTTCTCGCTTTCTGTCTCTCTGTCTCTCTCTCTGTCTGTCTGGCGAGTGCACACGCCCTATAGCAAAAACCTCGGGGAAAAAAACCCAAAAAACTCATGTTGGGCACATGCCCAAGATACCGAGAGGAGAATGGAGGAGAAGGGATTGCAGCATTGCCATCCTCCCTTGGGGTGGCGGTGGGGGGGAGAGGGGCGTAATCTCTCCCTTTATGTCTCTCTGTCTCTCCAGGGAGTGCATGTGCCCTATAACAAAAATCTCTCTAAAAAAAAGTTGTGTATATCTTCAATTATTTTATTCTAACAAATTTCCTAGACCAAATCTCTGAGTCAAAAGAGATAACAATTCTTAAATGTTTTAAATCCACTGTAAATGTTCTCTCTGAAATTTTTTATTAATTCAAATTTCCATTACAGTGCACTTGATTATCTCTTTTGACCCGACTAATTAAAACTGGTGTTGCCATTATTTTTCACATTTCCCTATCTGGAAGGTTAAAAAAAAATCCTTGTTTAATTGTCATTTTTTTTTTTTGATGAGAGTTAAGCCAGACGATTTCTCTAAATGAAAATAAATATATTGCAGAACAGACTGTAAAACAAGATCCATGATACTATAGTGGATAAAAAAAGTAATCCCCTCTGAGAGGAAGCAACAGAGAAAGGAAGGACGGTCTGAAGAAATGGAGATATCCTTAAATGTTATTAAATACATTTTTCCTAGCTCTTAATCTGTCTTGCAACCTATCATCATGCAGCTTAGTATTTTTTATTTGACATCACTCTGTTTTAGTCTACTAGCCTATCATAATATTCTGACTTTCTTTAAAACTCCTCCTAACATTTTCACCTGCTTTTCTCTAATGGATCTTCTGCCTTAGATACTGATGAGGATTCAACTCTCAGCATATTTTATTTATAAAAGTCATCAATTCTTTGGTCTCATCTGAATGATTTTAACAGAAAAAAACCTAGACTTTTTCAATGCATTTTTTTTTTTACAGCTAGTATCAGTGCCCAAGGTCAACTGACAACTGGAATTGCCATGGAAATGTCTTGCTTTCATGTCAACATTAGGAAGTACAAAACTGTGCTAAACATAATAATCTCCTAGGCTTTTATTTTCCTTCAAAATTTCCATCTTATTCTTTTTCTATTCAAAAATATACAAATAAGCATTATTTTTTGGAATCAATTCCCTCTTTCATTCTCCTTTCTAAAGACAATCAACCAATGCCAGTTTCTGAAATGCTTTCCATTTTTAGTGGTATTTCATTATAAATATCACCACCATTAGTGGCCTGTTTCTCTTCCCTTTAAACACAGTTTACTGTTACATGGATCTGTTTTTAACTATCCTTCCTTTTTCAAACCATTTGAACACTGCCTAAATACCACTCTTCAATTTGTGTATTCTGTGACATGTAATTGCATGTATTAACTTGGCTGGGCTAAGGTGCTAGTCACACTCCAGTTCTAGAGGCTATCATGGAGCTATTTTTTTTAAAGAATTATTTAATTTTATTGTGACATGTAATTGCATGTATTAACTTGGCTGGGCTAAGGTGCTAGTCACACTCCAGTTCTAGATGCTATCATGGAGCTATTTTTTTTAAAGAATTATTTAATTTTATTTATTTATTTATTCATTCATTCATTTTTTTCCTTTATTTTTTTCATTTCACTTTCTTTCATACATTCAATCACATTATTATTTGTCTTACAAAATGGATATTTCAACAGGTGAACATTTCCCCTTAATACAGTTGATAAAACTACAAAATATCTTCAACAGATAATTTACTTACTTTTATTTTGACCAGAGAGAGACAGAGAGATAGAGAGAAAGTGAGAAAGCAAGCCACCAGGTTTGGGACTGAACCATGGTCGACAGCATGGGAGTACAGTGCCCTAAACACCATGCCACCTGCTGGCATGGAGCTGTTTTTAAAATATGATTATGGTTTAAATTAGATTTTGAGAAAAAAGCAGATTATCTTCCGTAATGTGGATGGGTCTCTTCCAATTAGTTAAGACCCTAACTGCAAACCTAGTTTCCTCAAAGGAGGAACAATTCTTTTTCAAGATTGCAACAAAGAAATCCTGCCTGAGTTTCCAGCCTGCCTGTCCTGTCTTGAGGAATTCAGACTCAAAAATGCAACATCAACTCTTACCTAAAGTTTTAACCTTCTGGCTTCTCTACAGATTTTGGATACCCCGGCTTCCACAAAAGTGTTAACTAATGCCTTAAAAATCTCTCTCTAATCATTTAATAATATCCTCTAACAATCTCGTATGCACCTGCTACTCATCCATGAAAGAACAACTCATTCACCCATTCTCCAAGAAATTTGCCCTAACTATTCTGATTCTCTACAATCTCACTTTCCTTTGACTTTTTTTTCCGAAAAGATATGATGTTTATCAACATTTAAATAAAACTGTATAGTACAAGGGACAATAATGCCATTTAATTTCTTTGGAAGATGGAAAAGATTACTAGCATCCTTTTTATTGAATTAAGAAAAGCATATTACACTGTGGAAATAATATGCTCATTAACATTTTCTCAGAAACTTGATCTATTTTTTAATAATGAAAAAATATGGAAAACTTTTCATTATAGAAGAGTATGCAGCATTCTAGTTGTCATAATAAGATTTATTAATAATAATAGCAGTAGAAATCCAGAAAGTAAGCTACATAAAGTTAATCCCTAAATAATACAATCAATTTCTTAGAAACATATGAAACACAAATGTATACATATATATATAATGCATGTAAAGTATGTTATTTAAAAGTGAATAATTATGATTTATGCACTTTCATCATGAATGTGTCAAAATAAATTTACCTGAGTCTTCCTTGTCTAAAATGTGGGATAGTCTTGATATTGCCTTACGGAAAGGGGGCTCTTGATCTGTTTCATCTTCATAATCATCAGTTTCTTTGTTTATGACAGAAAATGAAATTGAACCTACAACACATAACGAGATGTCAGATTAATCAGATATCAGTTTTCTAAAATGAAAGATAGATTTCAGGAATTAAAGTTACTCTGGTTTGAAAGTCATGAAGCCAAACTAAAGATCTAGATGCAAGTATCAGAATTGAATCTTATTGTGGCCAAGAGAAATTTAATGGGAAGCTCGAGAAAATATTTTCAAAATTTTCATGAAAGTAGTAATTTTCAACAGCTTTCCTGCAATAATTAAGAAATGATAATAATAACTGCAAAAAAAATTCATCAGCTTTAAAGAAACTGGTCTTGAGTGACTATTTTTACATATATTCTTCTGAAATCAATTTTTTTTAGATTTTTTGCATAGGGTGTGTGTGCTTGCTAGAGAGCGACACAGGAAGAAGGATAGTGAGAAATTATCCCCCAAGGGGGAATAGTGTTGCAATCCCTTCTCCTCTATTCTTCTCTTGGGACTTTGGACTGGCACGCACACATGCCTGGTGTGTTTTTCAGGCCGAGGGTGCAGGACCCAAACTACAGAGCAGGCAATGCGGGATCTAGCACTCCACCCACAATCCCACCTGCTGGGGCCTTACGAAGTAATTTTTAACAATTTATTCATTGCATCATTTAAAATGCAGCTAAATATTATGTGATTGAATGTATAAAAGAAAATGAAATAAAAATGTATTTGTATTATTTTATATCCAATTATAACATTCCCAGGTTTCCTGTAAACATTTAATATATAACTTATTAAACATTTTGTTATAAAAGTGGTTAGTGTCAAATATTGTAACTTTCAGGACCAGCAGTTGGTGTGCAATGGTTATGTTGCTGGACTCCCAGGTAGTCAACTGCAGTTTGAGTCCCAAACCCAGCAGATTCAAACTCACGCCAGGGGTGTGTGTGTGCATGCCCAAGATCCCAAAAGGAGAATGGAGAAGGGATCACAGCGTGGCCTAGCCACTAGAGATTGATTTCTCGCTTTCTGTCTCTCTGTCTCTCTTAGTCTCTCAGGCAACTGCACTTGTCCTATAGCAAAAATCTCTTTAAAAAAATTGTCACTGTCTGGAATTTTTGTTATAATGAAATTGTCTTATACAACATGAGTGTTAATTTTAAAACTGAAGTTAATATACTCATGCAAGTAATTCAAAAATTGGTCCTCATCTCTCAATACCAGCCTGACATAAACTAAGTTTTGGACACAGAACTATGTGTTCCTAGCCAGATATTATAATCAAATAGCTTGAATTCCTATCAATACTATGTAATTGAATTATGATAGCCTCCATATTTGATTAATTGTAAAGACAGGCAGAACTGAAATTAAACATCAATTTTTTTTTTATTTTTAGCTATGGTATCCAATATGGTAACCATTAGTCAGATGTGACTCCTGAGCAGTTAAAATAGTTTTAGTCCTGGGCCAGACAGGTAGCATCATCGTTAAGGTGACTGGATCTCACATGGCCAACTGCAAGGGTTAAGCCCTGGACCAGGTGGCTTGAAAAACATGTAGGGCATATATGGAGGAGAAGGGATTGCATTGTGGGCATCCCCCTGGGGGGAGGGGTGCTTTCACAATTTCTCTCTTTTTCTACCTGTCTATCTCTCCCTAAGGAGTGCATGTGCCCTATAGCAAAAAATAAACAAAATTTAAAAAGATGTAAAAAGTAAAAGAAAAAAAAGTAACAAAAATGCTTTTAGTCCTAAAATGTGCTATTAGTGTGAAATATACATTATATTTCAGAGACTTAGTATAAAACAATGCAAAATACACTATTAGCAATTTTATATTCACAATATTTTAATTTATATATTAATTTGAATAAAAATATTTTTTAATGTTTACTGACCTTATTTTTTTCACAAGAGAAAATGTGAGAGAAAAGGAAACAAAGAGAAAGAGACAGAGGCCTCTCAACAGGGTCTCATCATGTGTTACTTCCCACCCTTCCATTGCCTTCCAGCCAGCCAAGATCTTAGGTATGTGCACTCAGGTCAACCTGTGATCCAAATCCATCCCCCTCCCATCTTTCACATGGCTTCCATTGTTACAGAGTGGCATTCTGCCACCTATGTCACCATGGTTGGTCCAGAAAACAAAACAAAACATGTTTTCAATTGCACAATTACTTCTTTTAAGTAGTTCATTAATTTCTTCTATTTTTAATGTGCTTACTAGAAAATGTAAAGTTACATAAGTGGCTTGTGTTTTGTTTTTATTGTACAGTGCCTTTATTGGCTAATCTGTTTCAGTATTTGCATGTTGTAGCCATACAAATATTTTATGGTGAATCCACTGACCTGAAAACATTTCAGTGAGTATTTTACTGTGTTAAGATATTCAAACATACAGTCTCTTTTGATATTTAAATTTCAATTTTCAACTCAATAGTGGTTCATGAAAGAATAGAAGACCAGGACAGAATAGAATAGAACAAAACAGAATAGAATACAAGTGAAAACAGAGAAGAATAGGGTAGAATCGAGCCAGAGCTGTTCAATAGAACTTGACTGATTGGTTGAGAGATTTTGCTATAGGGCACATGCATTCACCCGAAAGACAGAGAGAGAATGAGAATTCACGTCCCGGGGATATGGTCACACCACAGTCCCTTCTCCAGTGTGATTTTTTAAGCCTTTAAGTCCCTGAGTCTGGGGCTCAAACCATGGTCAGACATGTGGGAATCCGGCGCCTTAGCGACTATGTCCCCAGCTGGCCCCAACTGAATTTTCTAAAATGATGGAAATTTTCTATGTTTGTGTTATCCATTATGGTAGCCACAAGCAATTGGAATGTTATTTCATTTTAATTAAATTTAAATAACCACTTGTGCCTATATCTATAACATCGGATGGCACAAACATTAAACTCCTGAAGCAAATCCTACATAGTAAAGACAAAGCATTGTCTCATAAAATTTTTCTCTCAGTTTTATTTGTAGTTGTGTAAGTAGTAGAGTGTGTAATACATTTGTGTTTATTGAATAACAATGTAAAATCAATAACTATGTTTTTATTCTAGGTCCTACACAAAAATGTTTGAAATCTACTTGTTTTTTAACATATGTTATCCTAAGATTCCAATGTACTGATAGTAACCTACAGGGACAGCCCATGAATTCTTTTAGGCATATATCTTGTATGGGATTTAAATGCTCCTTACACATAACATTTTACTATACTCAATAAAATACTTACTTTTCCTTTCATTTTACAATACAGAAGATTAAGACTAGACAAAAAATGTGACATTTCATATTCACCATCATGTGTATTCTTCCACTATTGGGTCACTTTTACATTTACATGTGCTATAACTGTTATTATTAAAATGAATGCTATAATTATTGTATTTATCCATGATTTAAGAAGTACCTCCTGAGACCAGCAGATGGTATAATGGTTGTATCACTGGACTCCCATGTAGTTGACCATGGTTTGAGTCCTGGACCCAGTGGCTTAAAACTCATGCCGGGAGTATGTGATCGCATGCCCAAAATCCCAAAAGGAGAATGGAGGAGAAGGGATTGTAGCTTGGTCATCTCCCCGGAGGGCGATTTCTTGCTTTCTGTCTCTCTGTCTCTCCAGCGAGTGCACATGCCCTTATAGCAAAAATCTCTCTCAAAAAACAAACAAAAAAAGAAGTACCTTCTGTATTAACAAAAACAATAAATCAGTTTAAGAGTATACTATAAGAAATTGTATCAAAGAAGCCATGGAAGGGTTCTCTCTACAGTCTTCTCAGTATTCTACAGGGCATGGAAGTCTGGCAAGTATTTTTTCTGTGCCTATTGCCACTTCCAGACTATTTCTCCTCTCATCTTCCTCAAAATTCCAGACTTATTTGGACAGAATATGACATTATACTTTGCTGTCTTCTTTCATCCTTGGAATAGTCATTTACTGGACTCAAGATCATCACCCTTTATTTAACAATTTTACAGATGGTTTATTTCCTTTTCAGTTCTTTTTTTTTGGATTTGCTATAGGGCGCGTGCGCTTGCCAGCCAGCCAGAGACATAGAGACAGAAAACGAGAAATCACCCCCCAGGGGGGATGGTCACGCCGCAATCCCTTCTCCTCCATTCTCCTCTCGTGATCTTGGGCACGCACGCACACACGCCCGGCGTGAGTTTTAAGCCACCGGGTCCGGGACGCGAATCGCGGTCAACTACGTGGGAGTTCAGCGACATTGCAATTATGCTAACTGCTGGTTTTCTCCTTTTCAGTTCTGACATTAAACTAGATGTTCAACTTTTACATAGGTCTTCCATCTGAAAACTCATTCCATTTAATAGGTGTGTTTGTGTTTGTATATGTATATGTTTTTATTTTTATGTGCGAACACACAAGTACTAATACTATTCTAAGATCAGTTCTAAAATATGGATGGAATGTACAACACAGATTATGAAAAATGACTCAAGGAGTACCTGACACTGACCTAAGAAAATCTGTAAAGAACAGAAGATTGTCATGGTATTTAAATTTTTAGAAAGAATTAAATATAGGTACAAAATAGAACGGAAAAAGTTACAGTTCAATATGTAAAGGTAAAATAATACCTATACTAAAATGTAAAAAAGTACTCGTAGGGGAACCAGCAGTTAGCGTAATGGCTATGTTGCTGGATTCCCACGTAGTCGACCGCGGTTCGTGTCCCGGACCCGGTGGCTTAAAACTCACGCCGGGCGCGTGTGCGTGCGTGCCCAAGATCCCGAGAGGAGAATGGAGGAGAAGGGATTGCGGCGTGACCATCCCCCCTGGGGGGTGATTTCTCGCTCTCTGTCTCTATGTCTCTCTCTGTCTGGCTGGCGAGCGCACGCGCCCTACAGTGAAAATCTCTCCAAAAAAAAAAAGTACTCGTAGGACTACAGATTCAAAAATCTTATCTTACACAAAACAGAGAAGAAAAATAAAACATCATATTACTCTACCAAATCATCAATTCTTAACACTTCTGATAATATTCATCAATGATTAAAGAGTTGAGTAACAGCCCCCATCTCATAAATTGTTAGAGTAAAAATTGATATTACATTTTTTTGGAGGGTAATTTTGTAGCATCCACAAACTTGAAAATGCATATCCTCTTTGACAGACTGGTTCTATTTTTTATCCTATAAGTAATTTGTATCTTAAATCTTATCCCCACAAATAAACTAGGACAGTGCTATGAAGATTTATTGACAAAGATGCTGTTGCAATATTATTTGTAACCACACAAAAGAGGGATTTGATTTCACCTATGCATGACTAGTGATGTGAATTAAGATATACACATATTTTGAATACTGTTCATATAATCAAAAGAAAAAAACCTATGAGAATTGAGTTGAAACTTTGTCTATGATACTTTGAGTGAAACCAGCTCTTTGCAGAGATTTATGTCTCATATAATCCCGTGTGTTTGTGTGAGAGTGTGTTTATGCTTAGAGGTTATGTATGACTATGCATTGGTGTTTAGAAGAATAGGTGAGAAAGTCCAAGCAACAGTTTTCTATGAAGTCATAATTATGGGATACTTTTCCCTTTATAGTTCTCTGTTTTACTTTCTATACTGAGCAAAAGATACTAATATCTAATCATCAAGTAAGATTTAAGATTTGATTTAGGAATATGGGACAGTTAGTATTGAGAAATCTATAAACATTATTCATGACATCAAAAGATGAGACACAAGGGACCAGCAGTTAGCGTAATGGCTATGTCTCTGGACTCCTACGTAGTCAACCATGGTTCAAGTCCTGGACCCGGTGGCTTAAACTCACGCCGGGCGTGTGTACATGCGTGCCCAAGATCCCGAGAGGAGAATGGAGGAGAAGGGATTGCAGCATGGCCATCCCCCCTTGGGGATGATTTCCTGCTTTTTGTCTCTCTGTCTCTCTCTGTCTTTCTGGTGAGCGCAAGCGCCCTATAGCAAAAACCTGTCCAAAAAAAAAAAAAAAGATGAGACACACCAACAATGTATAGTATATTAGAAAAAGTCCACTTGATAAAACTAAAATAAAATACATAGTTGATAAAAAAAAAAAGTGGGAACCAGCAGTTAGCATAATGGCTATGTTGCTGGACTCCCACGTAGTCGACCACGGTTCACGTCCCAGACCTGGTGGCTTAAAACACGCCAGGCGCGTGTGCGTGCGTGCCCAAGATCCCAAGAGGAGAATGGAGGAGAAGGGATTGCAGCGTGACCATCCCCTCTGGGGGGTGATTTCTCTCTTTCTCTCTCTCTGTCTCTCTCTGTCTGTCTGGCGAGCACATGTGCCCTATAGCAAAAAAATCTCTCCAAAAATAAAAAAGAGAAAGGGATAAAATATACTTATTCAATTAAATGTAGTCACTTATGACAAAACAACAGCCAAACCTAATATAAGGGGAAAATACCAGAGGATTCCTGGTAAAGCCAGATAATGTAGCTTGCTTAAACCACTGTTTGTAGACATTGTTCTGTACATTAATGCCAATGTAACAAAGCCAAGAAAGAATATAGAAAGAAAACATTTAGAAACGAAAATATTTATTTTCAAAAACGGAAGTAACAGGGAACCAGCAGTTAGCGTAATGGTTATGTCGCTGTACTCCCACGTAGTCGACCGCGGTTCGTGTCCCGGACCCGGTGGCTTAAAACTCACGCTGGGCACATGTGCGTGCGTGCCCAAGATCCCGAGAGGAGAATGGAGAAGGGATTGCAGCGTGACCATCCCCCCGGGGGGGTGATTTCTCGCTTTCTGTCTCTATGTCTCTCTCTGTCTGTCTGGCGAGCGCACGCGCCCTACAGTGAAAATCTCTCCAAAAAGGAAAAAAAAAAAAAAAGGAAGTAACATAAAGAAAGAAAATATTTAGAAAATATAGAAAGAAAACATTTAAACCAGAAAATAATATAGAAAGAAAACACTTAGAAAAAAAGTCAGGAACAAATGAAATTTGCTGTCTGAAAAACCCAACATAATCAATTGCAAATTCATTGGCATTCATTCATAGATGTGTTCAGAAAATGGCCAAATATAATATAAATGAAAAAAAAAACTCCAAAATATAGGTCTCTTTATACCAAAAATATCATGAAAGCAGACCCTGATCACTATCCCACTAATAATAAAACATTTATCTTAATCCACATTATTCATATTTGGATTATTTCAAGATAAACTACCAGAAACGGAATTATTTTATCAATGTATTTAAATATTTTATGGTTATTTATAAAGAGTCAATAGATATTTAAAGGGAGTTGTAAATAATGGAAGTAATAAGTTGCTTTCATTTAAAGAAAACAAGATTTTGGAATAATTTTAGATAAATAAAAAGCTGTAAAAATATAAAGAGTTCTGAGGCCAGCAGATGGCGTAGCAGTTATGTCGCTGGATTCCCACATGGCCAACTGCAGTTCGAGTCCCGGACCTGGTAGCTTAAAACACATGCCAGGCATGTGTGCATGTATGCCCAAGCTCCTGGGAGGAGAAAGGAGAAAGGATTTTGGCATGGTCATGCCTCCTAGGGGGGAGGTGATTTCTCACTTTCCCTCTCACTGTCTCTATGTCTCTATCTCTCTCGTGAACACACATGCCCTAAGACAAAGATCTATAACATAAAAGAGTTCTTATTTGCCCTTCACTCAGTGTCCCCTAATGTTAGTATCTTTCATTACCATGACACAGATTTCAAAATTAAGAGATTAGAATTGGTACACAGTATTACTTAAACTCTACATTTTTCAGTTCCATCAGTTTTTTAGTGTCCTTTTTCTTTCTTTTTTTTTGGGGGGGGGAGATTTTCGCTATAGGGCGCGTGCACTCGCCAGACAGACAGGGAGAGACATAGAGACAGAAAGTGAGAAATCACCCCCCGGGGGGATGGTCACGCCGCAATCCCTTCTCCTCCATTCTCCTCTCGGGATCTTGGGCACGCACGCACACGCGCCCGGTGTGAGTTTTAAGCCACCGGGTCCGGGACGCGAACCGCAGTCACCTACGTGGGAGTCCAGCGACATAGCCATTACGCTAACTGCTGGTTCCCAAGTGTCCTTTTCTCTTTCAAGATTCAATCCAAGATTTCACAATGCATTCAGTTATAATGTCTCCTTAGTCTCTTACAGCTGATGACAGTTTCTCAGTCTTTGTTTTTCTTGACCTGTAGTAGGTTTGTATTCTTCTTCTTTTTTTAAATCTATGATACCATTGATTATTTATTGACAGGGGTCATTGATAGTGGTCAGTGTACTATATTCATTTCCTAAGACTGCTGTAACTAAGTACCACAAACTGGGTGACCTAAAACAACAGAAATATTGAGTTGTCTGAAAAGTCATGACACATTTTTGCATAGAAAAACTATGTCATGACTTTTCTGATAACGCAATATGTCTGCTCACAGTTCTGGAGACCAGAAATCAGAAATCCAGGTGTTGACAATGTTGGTTCCTCCTGGAGTTTCCGAGGAAAATCGGTTCTATGCCTTGCTCCTAGTTTCTGGTGGCTGTACCCAGTCCTCAGACTTCCTTGATTTTTAGTACATCATTTTTATCTTTGCTTCCATCTGCACATCCTTTGTGTCTGTCTATTTTCTTCTTATAAGGTCACTAGTCTTATTGGACTTGGACCCACTCTAATTCTGTATGGCCTCTTAACTTGGTTATATATGCAAAGACCCTATTTTTAAATCAAGTCACATTCACAGATATAGGTGGTTAGGAGTTTAATATTTCATATTGAGAAAACAATTCAATCAATGACAATATGCAAAAAGAACATTTTTGTTATTACTTTGAAGTTTATAGATGGCTCTAACATTGTTTTATGACGTTTTCTCATTTGACTTCAATTATGACATCTCTTTCACTGTCCATTATCCTCTTGATGTCTTTAAACTAATTGATTCATAATTGTTTTATATTTAGTCCTATAACTCTGAATACTTTCTTTCAGTATATGAGATGGTCACATCTTAACTAATCAAACCCAATACATTGAGAAGTAGTTTAAATGTTTTGAACGTTTACATGTGTTTAATGTGTTATTCATCTGACATGACAATTTAACTCTATTCCAAACTCTCCCAGTCTGTCTTGGAATCTCTTAATATAGAAATTGGACATTCTATTTTGCCATTTGCAATTACTTTATTTTAAAATACCACAAATTATCTTAAGTTTTAGGTTAAATTTCAAGTGCTTTTATAAAGATGGCTTGAATTTTTACTTAACATAGGAACTTGGTATGTACTTACAAACACATTATAGAAAGACCATATAGAGGGACCAGTAAATAGCATAATGGTTATGTCACTGGACTGCCATGCAGTCAACCACAGTTCAAGTCCCGGACCCAGTGGCTTAAAAACTCATGCTGGGCATGTGTGCGTGTGTGCCCAAAAATCTTAACAGGAGAAGGGATTGCAGTGTGGCCACCCCTGCTTGGTGGGTTATTTCTTGCTTTCTGTCTCTCTGTCTCTCCAGTGAGTGCACATGTCCTATAGCAAAAATCTCTCCCAAAAGAAAGAAGGAATATATAGAAGGAACCACACAGGCCTTAAACAAAACTCGGAATCAAACCCTTGTTCTGCTACTACTAATTTAGCCCTGAACATGTTATTTATCTTATTTGTAAAATGGTGTTAGCTGATGTGAGAATTAAATGACTGCAGTGTGTTTATGTAGCACTTATTAAGTGCAAGACATTGTTCTAGGGGTTTTACATATATTAACTTAAGTAATTTTGACTAAATATACTTATGAATTAAGTCTTATGACTTTTCTCATTTTAAGAAAAGGAAACTGTGGGACTAACAGGTGGCATGGTGGCTAAAGCACTGGACACTCCTACATGGCCTACCATGGTTCAAGTCCCGGACCTGGTGGCTTGCTTTCTCACTTTCTCTTTCTCTCTATTGTCAAATTAAAATAAATGAGTGAATAAATAAAATTAAATAAATAATTTTTAAAAAACAAAGAAGAGGAAACTGCTACACAGAAAAGTTTAGTAGATTGCCCAAGATCAATCAGCTAGTAAGAATACAGCTGGAATTTGAGCACAGGTTTCAAAGTCTACACTATTTTTTTTAATTAATAGATTTTATTTTTAAGGAGTTGTAGAACTACAAAAGAGTGAGGAAGGAATGACCAGATGGAGTAATGGTTATGTCACTGGACTTTCATGTATTTGACAGTGATTCAAGTCCTGGACTCATTAGCTTAAAACTCATGCTGGGTGCATGTGCATGCATGTTCAAAGTCCTGAGCAGAAACTGGAGGAGAAGGGATTGTGGCTTACATTCTGGTTCACTCTTTGTGTTATACATTTTACAGCTTTGGCAAATATATAATGAGATCTATCCACCATTATGAAATCTCACAGAATAGTTTCACTGCCTTAAAAATCCCCTGTATTCCACTTTTTCATTCTTCTCTCCCTTCTAGCACCTGGTCTTCCTAACAGGTGTGTAGTGGTGTCTAATTTTTATTTCAATTTACTGTCTCTGATAAAATATTGTCTTAGTCCATTCCAGCCACTATAACAAAATACCATAAACTGGGTAGCTTATAAACAATAAAAATTTATTTTTCATAGTTCTGGAGAGTGGATAATCTAAGATCAAAGCACCAGCAGATGTGGTGTCTAGTAAAGGGTTACTTTCTGATTTATAGAGAACATTTTCTTGTGATCTCCTTATATGGTACAAGGGGGAAGGGATCTCTCGGGTCTTTATAATAAGGATACTAATCTTGTTCATAAGGGCTTCACCCTCATAACCTAATCACTTCCCAAAGACCTTATACCTTCTAATATCATTACTTTAGAGGTTAAATTTCACCATAAGAATTTTGAGGGACACAAATATTCACACCATAACATATGTGACATTAAGCATTTTGTAATATACTTATTTGCCATTAGTATATCTTCTTTGATGAGGTAGCTATTCATAGCTTTTGCCAATTTTTAAAATTAGGCTCTTTTTTTAATTGAATTTTAAGAATCCTTTGTATCTGTACTTTTTAATGTATTAGATATCTGAAAAGTTTACTATACAGAAGGGGGACATTATATATTTATAAGGGAGTTAATCAATATAGTAAGAAAATAAAACAGTATATATACCTAATAATAGAGTTCCAAAATATATGAGGGAAAATTTGACAGACCCAATGGAGAAATAGACAATTCTACAATAAAAAAAGAAAAAAAAGGAATTATCTTGAGATGATTAAAAATGAACACGTGGCATATCAAAATATATGGGATGCAGTGAAAGTAATGCCAAAAGGGCAAGTTATAGCAGTGCATGTGTACATGAAGAAAAGAAGAAAGATCTCAAATTAATGACCTAACTGTACATGGTAAGGAGCTAGAAAAAGAAAAATAAACTAAATTAAAAACTAGAACATGGAAAGAAGTAATAGAGACTAGAGTGGAGGTAAATAAAATAGAGAATAGGAAACCAATAGAGAAAATCAACAGAATTAAAAGTTGGTTCTTTGAAAAGATCAACAAAATGGACAAACTTTCAGCTAAACTAAGATAAAAGGAAAGATTAGTAAAAACAAATAAAATGGGGTTATCACTACCAATTTTTCTGAACTAAAATGAATTATAGGAGAATATTATGAACAATTATATGCCAACAAATTAGATGACTTAAATGAAATGAACCATTTTCCAGAAATACACAATATGTGAAAAGTAACTCCTAAGAAATAGAAAATCTGAAATGATATAAATCTAGTAAGATTAAATCTGTGATAAGAAGTTATCCAAGAAAAACCCAGAACCACATGCCTTCACTGTTAAATTTTACCAAACATTTAAAGAAAAATTAATGCTAATTATTCTCAAGCACCTCTAAAGAAATAAAAAGGAGGGAACACTTTTAACTTATTCTATGGGCCAGCATTGCCCATACACCAAAACCAAAGACATGCAAAAAAAAGAAAAGTTCAATACCTCTTATGAACATTGATACAAAAATCTTCAACAAAATACTGACAAATCAAAGTCAGCAGAATATTAAAAGGGTTATACACGATGACCAAGAGGAATTTGTTCGAGGAAGGAAGGAATGAATGAAAGGTTGTAAAACTTAGTTAAGTCCATCAATATAATACATTAATAGAATGAAAAAAAGCACATAATCATTTCAATTAATGCATAAAAAGAATTTACTCAAATTCAACACCATTTCATGATAAAAACCACTTAATAAACTAGGAATAGAAAGGAAAATTCTCAACATGATAATGACAAAATATGAAAAACTCACAGCTAGTATTATAATTGATGGTGAAAGACTGAAAGCTTTTTCAGTAAGTTCA
>NW_006199351.1:576389-586569 GCF_000334495.1 Tupaia belangeri chinensis
CAAGGATACCTCCTTTCAAGACTTCTACCCAACATGGTACTGGAATTTCTAGTCAAACTGTTATGTAAAAAAAAAAAAGAAAAGAATGAAGTAATCCAAAAGAAAGAAGTAAACTTTCCTCTTTTCACCAATAACATGATGTTATCTGTATGAAACCCTGAAGTGATACGAAAAAAAAACACCCAAACCTTGCCTGGGCAAATATTCATAAAAATCAAATCAGCACGTAACATCAGTTGCATCTCTATATACTAGAAAACGACAACAGAAAAATTGAAAAAGAAATTATAAAAAAAATTCTGTTAAATAAAGCCAATATTTGGATAAACTTATGCATGTCACACAATATAAGTGGACTGAATAATAGAGAAAGTCTAACTGGTATTTCAAATATTAAGAACTACTCTCAAAAATTAAAAGTACACATTGTACATTCTTAAGCATTTCATTTCATAATTTTTCTTCCTCTAAGTCACTCACTTAAAGTTTATTGTATTCTTTACCCCCTAACAAGTACAAATTGGGTGATCATCTATAAAACAAATCAAAAGCACCATGAGTATAATAAGGCCATATACTACAGAATATATTTTGATATTAAGTATTTATCTCCAAAAGTTAATATAGGTGGAAAAAAACTATGGAAGCTATTATAGGTCTATTCAGTAGTTCATGCTTTTATTGAAAATATTTTTTATTATTTCTTTCATTTTATTTATTCATTCATTTACTTTAATTTGACCAGAGAGAGATACACACAGAAAGAGAAGGGAAATGAGAAAGCAAGCCACCAGGTCCTGGACTAGAACTGTGGTTTGTCTAGCACCTTAACTACTATGCCACCCTCTGGCCCCCATTATTGAAAATAATTTTAATATTGCATCTTAGAACTATGTAATTAATTTATACATAAGTTCTCCAATAAAAAAAATCATTTCCTTGGTGATGTCACTGTAATTTTATTTTTTATTTTTAACCTATTACCTTTTTGAATTTTATCTTTATTTTTAATTATTGATTAGCTACTGTTGAAATGAGTCCAATTCTTGTATAGTTAATACAAAAAATAACATACTCAGCATCCTAATGGTCAGAAATGAACCTTTCAACCAAATGCAGAAAATAATGATTATCAGAAGAATATGTGTTTCTAAAACATGATTTTTTTCATAGTATATGAACTTGTAACTTTTTTTTTAATTTATTTTGTTTTAGGTTTTTGCTGTAGGGCGCATGTGTTTGCCAGAGAGAGACAGAGGGAAGGAAAGTGAGAAATCACCCTCACTCTGCGGGGGTAGCCACACTGGGATCCCTTCTCTTCCATTTTTCTTTTAGGATTTTGGGCACACATGCACATGCACCCAGCATGAATTTCAAGCCATGAGGTCTAGGACTCGAACCACAGCCATGTGAGAACTCAATTCCTTAACCACCATGCGGTCCTGCATGTAATTAGTTTGTTCCCTATGTTCAACTATTAAGGCTAAGATCAACTGATCCAAAAGAAAAAATCAAGTAAATTTCAAAAACCTTTATTGTTGGTGCTTGAGTTTGTCAAGAGTAATAGAAAAATTATCAGACTGCTTTGGAAAAGCAATACATACAGCAGAAATAATAATAATGTGTAAAAACAACTCTTCACAGACAACATCTTTGATTTTATGGATATTCTTAGTTTGTCTAAAGAGAGTACAAGGTTAAAATTATACTTAATAGGGATAACAATCAGCTATTCTATTTTTAATAGCACAAGTTTTTATTTTGAAAAATGATTGTTTTTGTCTGCTAAACACTCTAATCATTGTTTTTTCAAAATGCTTTCATGTAACAGTCAGGAAAACAAACACTTTCTAATATAAAAGTTATTTTTTCACAGAGGATTTGTTTTAATTTCATATTTTCTTTTAAAATCCAGACTTGAGTTTAAAAGCTGAGAAGTATAATTTTATATTATTAGGTTTTCTTTTGAAAATAATGGGAAAATATTGATTAATGCTTACTCTGTGCTAGGCATATTCTAAATGCTTCTAGTTCATCATCTTCCTTAACCCTTGCAATAAATACGAGTTAATTACTCATCAAGTCCTTTTTAAACTGAGCAACCTGGGGCTTGGAAAGAGTTGGGGTAAGAGTCCAGATCACTCAAGTAGTAAGGCAGTGGCAAAAGTATATGTATTTTACAGCACAGAATATGAGAAGTTACATATGTCATATCTAAATATCACCAAATCTACTGCAGAATAAATAGCCTTTTGATTGGAAAAAAATGCAAAATCACTAACATACATACTATAGAACATTTAAATTTGACCTAAAGCCATAAGTCTCAAACACTGCTCATTAGTCACCTAAACTATTTTACCCCTTGGAAAACCTTTAAAAGCCAGTTTCCATGGCAACGGGTGAATCAGGCAAGGTCTTTGCAGTCTTCTCACTTGTTCTCCCCACACCCACCCTGCTCCCTCCACTGGCTTCATGCTTCACTGCTCCCTCGCTCTAAGGAGGAATGCTGCTAGGGACAATCTCTGTAGGGCTGGGATTTTATCAACTTGCAAATTTCTCAGAGGCAAATTAATTCAGTCAAGATGTTTTTCATAAATATTTGCTCTATGCACATTATATTAATGTTATCAAATAAATTTTAATGAAGTTTTGTTCCTCTAATATTATACTATACTATAAAATCTGAGCAGCAAATCTAAGATGGAATGAGAAATTCTCCGCTAAAGCCTCCTTTTCCTTCTTTCCCTTTATTTTTTTTAGCTCTTTATTTTAAGCTTTTTTAAATCTTACTTTATTTGTCTTATTTTCCTTTCATTAGGGGACCAAAAGGCAAAGTAAGAAAAACTAAATTATGTGACCAGTGAAGAACAGATTCACACAGAAAAAAGTGATAAATTGCATTTCATCAAAAATACCAACTTCTGCTCTTTAATAGACATTTTGAAGGAAATTAAAAGGAAAGCCATAAACTGGGACAAAGTTTTTGAAAACACTTATCTGATAAAGGACATGTATCCAGAATATACATATATGTCTATATTTTAAAACTCTCAAAATTCAACAATATAACAAAATAACCCAGCAGTGGGGACATGGGGGCAGGAAATGGGCAAAGAATTTGAAAAGACATTTTGGTGAAGAAGATACATAGATGACCTTCTGGAAAAAGAAATATAATACACTGTAAAGTTATATGTGATTCAATGTAATATAAACAAGATTATATTACATTGAAATTATGATAATAAATAAATTTTAAAATTAACTAATTAAAAATAAAAAAGAAGATACATAGATGACAAATAATGACATTAAAAGATATCCAAAATCATTATTCATTATAGAAATGCAAATTAAAATGACACTATAATAGCATTACACACAAATTAAAATGAGTAACCTTACTAAGCATAGACAGGAATGTAGAAAAACTGGAACCCTCATTCACTGCTGGCTCAGTCTTTTTTGAAAACTGGCAGTTTCTTTAAACAAAGCCATATTTTATATGATCTAGCCATTCCATGCATGAGTGGTTTACCTCAGAGGAATGAAAGTATATGTCCACACAAACACTTATACATAAATGTCTATAGTGGCTTTATTTTCAATTGCAAAAAGAAAACAAGGCCTTTATCAGAAAAATGGGCAAACAAATTGTGGTATATCCTCTATGGCTAGTACTTAGGATTAAAAAGAATAAACTATTCATACTTGTACACTATTTAAAGTACTCACTTTGAGAAATCACTAGAGTAACTTCTTCCTAAATGGACCCAGATTTATATTCAACAGAATATCTATAGCCTTCCTTGCTAGTTCTCACTAGGGAGAACTATGTTGCTATTACATAATCAAGAATTGTATGTGCCTAGTGGCTAAAGGAGCTGGATTTCCACATAGCCAACTGTGTTTAAGTCCTGGCCTCAGGGAGACCAACAGTTTGTGTAATGGCTATGTCACTGGACTCCCATGTAGTTGACTGCCGTACGAGTCCTGGATCCGGTGGCTTAAACTCACACTGGGCACGTGTGTGTGCGTGCCCAAGATCCTGAGAGGAGAATGGAGAAGAAGAAATTGTGATGTGGCCATCCCCCCTGGGAGGTGACTTCTCGCTTTTTGTCTCTTTCTGGTGAGTGCACACGCCCTGTAGCAAAAAACTCTCCAAAAAAAGAAAAACAAATAAATTAAAAAAAAAGAAATCCTGCCCTCAGTGGCCTGAAAAACATGTGGGACACATGCATGTGCATCCCCCTACTCCTGCCAGGAGGAAACAGGATTATGGTGTGACCAGGCTTCATTGAGGATACTTCCTCCCTCTTTTTCTTCCTCTCTCTGGTGAACACATGTACCCTCTGGCAATTAAAACAAAGAAAAGAGAGCCCGCAGGTAGTGTGGTGGTTAAGGTGCTAGATCCAACATGGCCAACTGCACCATTAAGTTCTGAACCTGGTGGATAGAAAAATATGTGGGTGTATACAAAATCCCAAGAGGAGAAGAGAAGAGAAGGGATTGTGGCATGGACATCCTTCTTGGGGGGTGCTTTTCCTCTCTCTCTTTTTCTGTCTCTCTGGCAAACACACATGACCTATAGCAAAATTTAAAAATGAAAAATAATTATAAATAAGTGTTTTGCCAATTAAAGGTGGGCCTCATGGGCCTCATGGAAAACAATGGAGTTGAAGGAGTGTCTTTCCTCCCACTTGACAGAGTATATCAAATATTCAAATATATTATTTTGTCCAAGTTTGCAAATATTTTTTGTTCTCATATTTTATTGTACTCCTATTTTTGCAGTACTAGGAACATTTAAAGATAAATTAGAAGTAATTTAATTTTTGAGATGCACTGTTTCTTCTATTTAATATTATCCTGGATACCTGCTATTGTGTGCCAGGTGTTAGTATGGAGGTCAGTGCAGACTTGGCAGTCAAAGGATAGATCATCTTCTGTAACGCAGAAAATGTGAATAATGCTGCAATAAAAATTGTTCACATTTTCTCCCTTTACACAGGATGATCTGTCCTTTGACTGCAGAATAATGAATTCTTGCCATTTGAGACAAATTGGATGAACCTGGAAGACATAATGGAAAGTGACATAAGCCAGGCTATGAAAGAAAAATACTGTATGTCCCTGCTCAACATTTACCAAGTGTCCTTACTCACTAACAGAAGGAGAAGCTAAAGCATTCAATAGCATAAAAATCGAGTAATTAATAATAGATACTAGAAGCTGCACAGAGAGTGGAGTGGAGGAGGTGGAGAATTTCAGAAGAAATTGACTAACAGACACAGAAGTACATGTAAACAAGTGGAATAAGTTATGGAACAGTATACCACAGTAGAGTAAAAAAAGTCGCTGACAATTCAATACATACTTCCAATACAACTAGTAAACCGAAATTCAAAAGTACACAACTTAATGTAATGTTGTTTTTAAGATATGAATATGTTTATACCTTTGGCTTGATTATGACACACTGTATACATGTTTTACAAGAATAAAAGGTAAGTTTTAATTAGTACAGTGTTTGTATGTAACTGATGCCCCAACATAATCTCTTTCAATTTCAATCTCTTTCGAATTTGAGAGGCAGAAAGGTGCTGAAGAGAATTACTATATTAATTGAATAAGGGTGATAGACATTAGTTGAGCACCTACTAAATGAGCACTTTTCATATATTTCATATATTAATGTTAGTAACCATTCTGAAAACTTAAATAGTATCTATATTTTATAAATAAGAAATAATATTCACTCAGTGAGGTTCAGTAAATTATCCAAGGATAGACAATTAGAGAACAGTGTAATGGATAGTTGAAGTAAGTTATGTTTGTCAAGTCATATAAAATAATGAGAATAACTAATTTTTAGTGCTTTGTTCACAGTCTGTGTTGGGGCTTCAGCTTCATAGCACAATCACCCATTTATGACATAACAACTGGTGATGCAGGGAGTATTTTCATTCCTTCAATGAGGAAACTGAAGTTCTGAGGGTTTGAAAAACTTGGAGGTTTCAGAGACTGAAAGTTGTGGCACTACAGAATTTGGAGTCTGTTTTTCATTTAACACGGGTTTATAAAAACCAATAATATGTTGAAAATGGCCTCTGATTTTTCTTTCTTTATTTCTTTTTTTTTTAACAGAGATTCTTGCTATAAGGGCATGTGTGCTCACCAAAGAGAAGAGAGAAGCAGAGAGACAGTGTAAGAAATCACTCTCCCAGGGGGGATAGTCATAGCACCATCCCTTCTTCATTTGGGATTTTGGGCATGCACACAAATATGCTTGGTGTGAGTTTTAAGCTGCTGGGTCCCGGACTCAAACTGCAGTTGACTATGTGAGAGCCCAGTGACATAATCATTATGCCATCTGCTGGTCCCATGGCTTCCATTTTTAAAAAGCTACAATTATTTGAGATAATTTAGACATACCTAAGATTCATAAATTCAAACTAAAAGTAGATTTGACTTAAAGTGACCTTTAATAATTACAGTATTATTATGTGAATGCCTGAAATATTAATAGTTGTCCATCATTTAAATGGCACAAGTCAAAGGATGACTGGGTTGAGATATATGGATGTAGTTTGACTTATATTTCAGAAGAATGACAAACAAATCTCAAAGAGCTCTCATTATAAAACAGGAAATGATTTCTTGATATATTAGAAAACAATATTTTAAATTATTTTTTAAAAGTAAAAGTGAAATATTTCTATTATGAATATATTCAGTATTTTAAAAAAAACCTCTTTTTACTCATGTCGAGTATACTGGTTTTTGATTCTTGCCTTAAGAAAAAAACTAAAATAAGAAAAAAAAAAACGCATATGTATTCTTTTTTTTCTAAAGTTTTTATGCCATAGGGCATGTGTGCGTTCACTGGGGAAAGACAGAGACCGAGAGAGACAAAAAGTGAGAAACCATCCCCCCAGGAGGATGACCACATCACAATTCCTTCTTCTCCATTCTTCTCTCCAAATTTTGGGCCCACACACAAATGCATCCTGTGTGACTTTTAAGTCACCAGATCTGGGACTTGATCCATGGTCAGTCATGTGGGAGTCCAGCACCTTAACCATCATATCACCTGCTGGTTCAAGTATATATTATTCTTAATTTTATCTTAAAATGTTTTTAAAGGAATATATTGAGTTGTTGGGAAAGTCATGATCATTTTTGCATAGGAAAAAAGAAAAATATGTCATTACTTTCATGACAAACTAATACTAAGAAAGTATTAAAAACCAAATTGTTGGGACCAGCAATTGGCTTAATGACTATGTCGCTAGACTCCCGTGTAGTTGACCGCAGTTCGAGTCCCGGACCCAGTGGCTTAAACTCACGTCAGGCCTGTGTGCGTGCATGCCCAAGATCCCGAGACAAGTATAGAGGAGAAGGGATTGAAGGATGGCCATCCCTCCTGGGGGGTGATTTCTCGCTTCCTGTCTCTCTGTCTCTCTCTGTCTTTCTTGCAAGCGCACCCACCCTATAGCAAAAACCTCTCCAAAAACAAAACAAAAACAAAAAACAAATTGACTTCTGAATGTGTTCCTTTGTAAAACAAGAGCAGTTAAACAGAGCACAGCAAAGTACAAGATGTATAATTTTGCATTGCAATGTGGTATATAACATGAATATACTCCCCGAGCTTTTAATGAAAAAATTTAAGTATAAATGGTGCTACATTTGCTCAGTATCACATTCTAAAAACACATATAACAAGCAGTGCTTCTCATCAAACATACCATTAGAAATCACATTTTGAAATGAATATGTCATATTAAAAATGGCAACTGGGGGGCCAGTTAGGTGGTATAGTGTTTGAGGTGGCTGGATGTCATATGGCTGACTGCTCATTTTGAGTCCTGGACCCATGGCTTGGAAAACACACCAAGCACATGTACTTATGTGCCCAAAATCCCAAGAGGGGAATGAGGAGAAAGGATTGTGGTATGATCATCCCCCACCCCTGGGTGGGGTGCTTTCTCTCTCTGTCTCTCCCTGTCTCTCTTCAACAAACACACATGTCTTATAACATTTTTTTTTAATTGAAGAACAACAACAAAAATAAAATGTATCATTTTAGAAAAGAGCAGAATGCCAACTAGAAAAATATTTCTGTCCTGTTTAAATGTATGCTTAATGCAAGAACAACTTTATTGTCACACATTCAACATTTTGTTTTGACATTAAGCAGAAGTTTACTGAAAAAAAAATTTTAAAAGTCTTTACCAAAGCTGACTAAAAGCTTGTTTGTAATTGTTTGGATGAAGTTTCCTTGTGCCAATGTCATAACAGATCTTATTCTAGTATGTTAACTTGTGAATTTCAAATTTTTAGAAATGAATCTTGGCTA
The DNA here is from genome assembly GCF_000334495.1 of Tupaia belangeri chinensis. NCBI lineage: Eukaryota > Metazoa > Chordata > Mammalia > Scandentia > Tupaiidae > Tupaia > Tupaia belangeri. The sequence continues at coordinate 584,755 of NW_006199351.1, forward strand.
CAATTTACAGTTGTGTTGAACTAAATGAACGTCATCACTTTTCAGCAAGGAAAAAAGCACTTTGGGGTGCTCCTGGACAAAATATAATACAAGATGATCATTCATGATGTCAGAATCAATCATTGTCACCTACTTTCTAGAGCATCCAAGTTACTAAGGGTCGGGTAAAAAGAGAGTTTTATATGACTGTGTCATGAATATTTGCAGTAGAAATTAAGTTCATAACTTTATTGTAATCTACCTTAAACATTGTGTTTTTGTGTGTGTTTAGTTTTTTGTGGTTTTTTTTTTTTTTGGTTTTGCTTGTTTGCTTTGTTTATTTTTGCTGTAGGGCATGTGCACTGTCTGGAGAGAGACAGAGAGAGAAAGTGAGAAATCACTCCCATTGGAGATGGCCATGTTGCAATCCTCCTCCATTCTCCTCTTGGGATTTTGGGCACCCATGGCCATGTCCCTGGTGTGATTTCCAGGTTGCCATGACCAGGACTTGGACCATGGTCAGCTATGTGAAAATCCAGCTCCTTAACCTCCATGCCATCTGCTGGCCCATGTGTTTAGCCTTTTGTAAACTGTAAACAGATTTAAAGCACCTTAGTTACTTCATTAAACTGCTCCCTGTAGTGTTCTGCAACATTGAAAGACTCATCACTTTAAGTACACAGCGTACATGGTATATGAAAATATTCTTGTTGTGTAATGTTTTGAAACAATTTTAAGTCACTCGACTATGATCAAGATACTAAATTCTTCCAGCTTGATTTTGGTTCACATATTTAAATGACTACAACTCATTAAGTGATTCTTTTAGCTTTTCTCTGTTGCACTTCCATCAACTCTGAGTAAGGAGAGATATTCAATTACCCAAGTTCTCCATTCGCTCTTCTCCTTCCACCCCTATTTTTGCCACAAATATAATGTCATTGATGATTATAAGAATTTCTAAAAAACTGTTTTCCTTAGAGTTGAATGTATGTTTGTTGCTCACATATGGTAGGTCCATAAGGGATAATTGCAAAGTCCTGTACTTAGGTTTTCTAAAATTTCAACTTCACTAAAAGTTGTTTAAAAATATTTAGGGATTGTCATTTCTATACTGTGGAAAAGATGTTCAGGGAATCCTCTTCCACCTGAAATTTTAAGCCAAACACACATAGAAAACTAAGAAAGCATGAAACTACCATAATGCGTCACCACTGGAAATGACATTTATTCTAGGATATGTGCTACTTGGTGGTGGCCCAGAATTTTGGTGTTAGAGACCATGAATGGGAATCAAAGAACAAAACTGTCAGTTAAAGTGCTCATGCTTCTTCTTTTGCTTTTCTTTTTTTCCCCTGATTCTCTATCACCCTCTACCATTTTCACTCTCCTCCCACATTGTGTCTGGTAGACACAGTTGTTCTCCATGCTTTTTCAGTTTCTGCCATAGAGAGCAGACATTCAGTATACATTAAATGGAGATAGTAAAATATATAAGAAATACAAAATGGAGAATATCCGTTGAAAATGACATGAATGGAAATATCTCTGGTTAAGCAAATACACAGTACATTCTGGATGAGAAAATTCATTTTGTGTAGTGCAATGATATACAGTGAATGAATGTAAAATAATGTAAAAAAAAAAGAACTCAGTAAGCTATATAGCATCAGCTAGGTGCTACTTTATAGTATATTCATTCTACTCAGAGATTCACACCTAATATCAGACATGTATTCATAGATATGTATATATCAGCCAAACTTGCTATTGAAAGTAGAGTGTTTAAGATATTTTGTGAATCAATAAAATGTGGGGGAAAAAAGGGAATGAAAA
>NW_006199351.1:586581-589445 GCF_000334495.1 Tupaia belangeri chinensis
AAAGAGTGTGGGAGGAGGGTGAGAAATGGCAGAGGGTGAGAAATAGGGGGTAGGGAAATATATATATGAAACTCGAAATGGAAAATTATCAACAATAACATGTATGATTAAGTCACTATGCAGTATATTCTGGATGGGAAATCACATTTTGTATGCTATACCAATGCTCAGTGGATGAATGTAAAATTAATTAATTTTAAAAAAATTTAAATAAATTAAAGAAGACACAAATAAATGAAAATATATTGCTAAAAAAACAATAAAAATGAATAAATACATAAATAAAGAGCTCATGCTTGTATGGTTTGGTGCTCAGATTGAACATTATATTTTTGGGCCGCCAAACCCCAAATGAATTATTTAGTTTCATAGCTCCAGACATAGAAAGGGGATCCTAGGAGTACCCTTACAAGTTTAGATGGTTACCTACTTGTTATTATTAAAATTTTAATTTTAAAGTTATAATCTGACCTTGATATTCACAAGCTGGAGGAGAAAGCTGATTAATGTAACATCCTCATAAGGGACTCAGAACAGTCATGCCAGAGCCATGGGCAATATATACATTATTAAAGAGTAAGTGAACAAATTATTTAAAAGTTAAATGTAGGTTATACGAAATTATACATCCTTAATTCCTTTAAGTAGTTAAGTTTTTTTCAGTATTACATTAGAAATGATTTGCTCTATGTTGTGAACATGCATGTTTACTACCCTCTCTAAATCATATTTGTGAATCATATTATGTTTTAGTAAGCAAAATAAATTTAAGAATTACTATTACTAAAGCATCTACTATCCACTAAGGCCTACTCATTTTCACCTAAATATTTATTAGTCTTTTGCTACAAAAATATGCTTCTACTAAAGATAAATAGAAACTGAGTTGACTATTTCACTACTTCAAATAAGCAACAGATTGCTACTGTTTCTATGGTTCAATATATACTTATCCTACAATAATGAACAATAATATGAGTTTTTGGCATTCTAATATTTTTACAGACCAAAGAGTTCATTTTATGGTTATTAAAGAGAGAACTAAGTCAACATATTCTAATGCATTCAGTCATTAACATATTTTTCTCCCATGACTACAAACAATGTGATTTTGGCTCAGGTTCGTTTCTCTTTCATGTTCCATTAGATTAACTAATATGATTTTTTTTCTTTTTTTTTTGGAGAGGTTTTTGCTATAGGATGCATGCGCTCGCCAGAAAGACAGAGAGAGACAGAGAGACAGAAAGCGAGAAATCACCCCCCAGGGAGAATGGCCACACCACAATCCCTTCTCCATTCTCCTCTCAGGATCTTGGGCATGCACGCACACGCGCCCGGTGTGAGTTTTAAGCCACCGGGTCCGGGAAGCGAACTGCGGTCGACTACGTGGGAGTCCAGCGACATAGCCATTATGATAACTGCTGGTCCCACTAATACGATATTTTAATTTTTTCTAAACTTTATTGAGATAAAAAGACAATTTTGAAATGAAGATAAAACTGGCCTTTCCCTTCCTAACAAGTAAACTATGCTTCCTTTTCACAGCTAATGGTATTTCCTTCTTTAGAGTTAGTTGCTTACTATCAAAAGTATATTTGACTCTTTATTCTCTCCTATATTTCATATTCAATTTTCATTAAACATAGTTGTAGTGGACACTAGGATGCACCAACCATATGCCTTTTCAGAAATGAAGGACTTATTTCTGTAGCTACTGGATATAATTCTGGAAGATGACCATTGGGTCTGTTCTCTATTGCCTTGATTAAAAAAAAAAAAAATCAAACACACAAAAAAACAAAAATATCCTCAAAAACAGCCTTAGACCAAACCTTCTATAACAGCCTAAGATCAAACCTTCTTCCACATGTAGCCCACTTTCAAAGACTGATTAACACAGCTCTCTGAAGGGTTTGTCTCCTTATTCCAACTTGGAACAACTTCAAAGGGCTATCACAACTTCAGAGGACTTGATGAGAAAGTCACCTAAAGTCTTTCCTGTGCCTATGTTGAAGTTGAGCTTCTCCCTCTGACCAATATGCTTTCTTACCTTTCCTTCTGTAAGTGTAATCATAATATATTCCCTAATAAATGTTCTGCATGTTAGTCTCCCATCTCTGATTCCCTGGAAGCCCATCCTCCTATAGCATAATTTTCACTCTTTACTTTTCTTGAAACTATCTTTCTCTTTCTTTTACTCACTGACACTAAACTAGTTTGGCCTGCCGTTAACTCTCACTTAGAATGGTCAATAATAGGAATTCCCTTGGAAAATGATTGTAGTTCACTACAAATTGCTGTGAAATTTTCAAATCCATTCACTTCTCAAAATTTCTCCCTACCAATGCATTCACCATGACACCAACATTAGTACATGCAGTCCATTTCCCACTAAAATCCCCATTGCAGAGTGCCATCCAAACCAATTATTTCCTACAACTCTTTCCAATTATTTCCTACACCTCTTTCCCAGTGGGGGTTCACTGCTATGGGAACAAACTTTAAGAGCAAACTTCAGTGTAGGAGAGTTCCCTTTTGACAGAAAGTGGATGAATATGTAAGATTTAATGCTAAGTGAAACAAACCAGACTATGAAAGAGAGGCAATGTATGTCTCCACTTAATGTATACTAAATGTCTGCACTCTGTGGCAGAAGTTGAAAGATTGAAAGGAGTAATAGCATGGAGATAAACTGGATACGAGAGGCAGTGTGGGAGGAGGGTGGGAAATTGGGAAGAGTGAGAGGGAGGAAACAAGGGGAAAAAGAAAGAAGCGAAACACTTAAAGGACACAAAAATGAAAAATTATCTGTTGATGATAATGTGTATGGTAATAACTTTGACTGGACATACAGGACAATACAC
>NW_006199351.1:589460-590918 GCF_000334495.1 Tupaia belangeri chinensis
ACTCATTTTGTATTCTGTAATGATATACAGTGATTAAATGTAAAAATAACAATATAAATAAATAAATAAATAAGCAAACTTCAATCAATCGTGGATAGGAATTACTGAATAAATATCAGTGCCCTCCAGTATGACTTAAGTGTGACAATTCTCTTTAAAGTCCTTAGTTAGGTCTCTCAATATTCAGCAGTAATCTGATAGCTGGCTTACAGTTCATTGGCTTTGTGCCTTCAGCATCTTACTTCCCTGTTCCCCCAGATTTCTACCGGTACTTACCTCTCAGATACTACCTGGAATATTGCCAATGACTCCTAAATGATCCACCAGATCTATGTAAACCCTCCTATCTGTCTTATGTATTCCCTCTGAATTTCTCTTCTTTAAACTCTGCTGATCCATGCCTCGTGCCTCCTCAAAAACCATCATGGCTCCCAACACAACAAAACTCTTCCCTACTTCTGCATGGATGTCTAAGTGTATGTCATTCTGTATTCCCTACAACACTCAAACACTCCAAACAAATCCATTTTTTTTTAATCTAGAGAAACTATCTCTTCTGTTTTTTTCAATAAAGTTGTTTCTTCTGCTAAAACATTTCCCCACCCATATTGACTGATAAATCCCAGTTCATTCCTTGAGGTCCAGATCACATCTATTATCCCCCATGAAGCCCTCTCAGATGTTCACTGTTCTTGCTATTGGGATTAATATTTCCTTCCACTATGCTCCCCAATGCCATGATTAAACCATCAATGTATCAGAATGCACCTTGATTGAGATTACTTATGGATATCTATTTCCATCATCAAATATGAATTGCTGGGAGGCAAGAGCCATATCATATACTCCTTTAGATATAGTGGCAAAATTGAAAATAATCAACAAACCTGTATCCCACCACTGGGATCAGGACAGATAATCAGGGTCCTGATGCTTCACCTGTTAACCCTTTAATTACTGCTGGATTGTTGGGAGGGCAGAGGGTCCTGGGGAATGGGCTGTGATGGCTAGACCAGCAGGGGCTACAATGCGGTCAAGCTCAAACAACTGAGTATTTGCCAATGTAAAACAAAAAACAACTGCTGCAATATTTTAAAAAGCAGAGCACAGTTGGTTGAATGTCAGCTTTGTTCATAACTGCTATGTTTATCAAAGCTTTCCAAATTATAGGCCCTTAGTAAATACTTATTACATAATTCAGAACAGAATTGAAAATGAACACAAAGCTATTTTTACTGTTTTTAGTCCTACACACACACACACACACACACACACACACACACATACACACTCTGGTACATTTCCTTTACTAGAACAAATAGGGAAATTGTCATATGTGTGAGATTTTTAGTCTCATTTTCTTTATATTACTTCAGGTTAGTTAGCAGTTATTCAGAAGTAATTACATTCACAGTGTTTAATATATTACAGAAGTCTTCCAACATTAACATCAATAAA
>NW_006199351.1:590971-610080 GCF_000334495.1 Tupaia belangeri chinensis
ATTCAACTCTAAGGAATTGCCCTAAAAAGAACTATCATGTCTTGTAAATAATTTTCAAAATTACAAAGCCTACAAAACTTTGTGTGTGGGCAGCAACAATTACCTAATCCTTACTCAATGAGTTAACCTTTAACATGCCCGAATTCTTTCTGAATTCTTTCAACACAAAATTTTAAGAGTTTCTATCTGATCAGTGAAAATATGTACTTAAATTTTATGGTCGCTTGGGACCAGCAGTTAACATAATGGTTATGTCGCTGGACTCCATGTAGTTGAATGCGGTTCGAGTCCTGGACCCAGTGGCTGAAACTCACGCCAGGCACGTGTGCGTGCGTGCCCAAGAGCCTGAGAGGAGAATGGAGGAGAAGGGATTGTGGCCTGCCCATCACCCCTGTCTCTCTGTCTCTCTCTGCTCTCTGTCTTTCTGGTGAGCACACATGTCCTATAGCAAAAAAAAAAAAAGAAAAAAAGAAAAGGAAAAGAAAAAAAAAAAAACTCTCCAAAAAAAAGAAAATTTAGGGTCTCACCACAAAAGTATCCAAAACCAAAACCAACAATGAAATGACTATACAGAAAAGTTCTGCCAAATCTAATTATTTAATACTTCCTAGGTCTATTTCAGTAACTGAAAGAATCTGATTTATAGACTGGGAACCTTGTTTAAAGTACTCATAAACATTCCTAATTCAACAATATTCCACAGTTTGTGGGTCCTCTTATGTGTCTTCCTATTCCTGTCTTTTATAGAACAGGAAGCTGATAATCATTACGCTTTCTTAAAAATAATCATTCCAATTCTAAATGACTTGCTACCTTTTAAAAAAGAAAAAGAACTAGAATTCTAAAATTTAGGAAAATCCAGCAACTGTTAAGACTGTTATTGATATTTAAAATTAAAACTGATATTTAAATGTTAAATGATACTTAAATCAATTCATATCTTAATTATCTAGAAAAATGATAAAATATGTTACTTAATTGAGATGCTTATAATAAGGTCACTATAGCTCAAACCCACTTGAAGTCTTACAAATGAGCTTTGTAAAGACAAAACACCTCAAAAGTGGAATATTTGGGGAAGTGCTAACAACTATTGCTGTGTTGACATTTGAGTTTTAAGCATACTAGAAACTTAAACTCAGCCACCTGAAGGCTTCCCACATAGGAACAGTAAGCAGAAGGTGGATTCTTCCTTTACAGTGCATTTTATTTCAGTGGTAATAATTGGAGCATTGTGGTTGGCATTCTTCCATTTCCCTGCTGGTCAACAACATTGACATCCAGTCTACTGTCTTCACTTTCTTCTTTCCTCTTCTTTTTTTTTTTTTTTTAAAGAGAGATTTTTGCTATAGAGAGCATTCACTCTCCAGAGAGATAAAGAGAGACAGAGAGAAAGAAATCACTCCCTAGGGAATGATGGTCACACCATAATCCTTTCTCCTCCATTTTCCTCTCATGATCTTGGCACGCATGCACACATGTGCGGTGTGAGTTTAAGCCACCAAACTGCAGTCGACAATGTGGGAGTCCACCAATGCAACCATTATGCCATCTGCTGGTCCCTTTCTTTGTAGCAGCTCTCTATACCTTCTAAGCTAGATATGGACTCTTTCCTCAACATTCTTTGTTAAGGCAAGCAAAGAGGAGAGGCAACTCCTTCCAGAGAGCACAACATCACTACTAGCTATATGCTTTATACACTTCTAAAGTTGTTTCCACTTGTCTTCATTATAATAATTTCTCAGCATAATCCAACTACTGATGGGCATTTAACTCTCTCTCAAATGGGACAGCATTGTCCTCTGGTGAATCACAACCCTTTAGTTTCAACTATCACTCGTCTATCACTTCTCATTCCCCTTCAAAAATTTGTAGGAATACCTTCCATACCTATTTCAAAGCAAGTAATTCTGTTTAGAAACCACCAGAGCACTTTTTTTTCCAGAGATATTTTTGCTATAGGGTGTCTGTGCTCACCAGAGAGACAGAGAAATAGAAATAAATCACCCCCAGGGAAGATAGTCATGCTGTAATCCCTTTTCCTCCGTTCTCCACTTGGGATTTTGGGCATGAACACACACGTGTTTGGCATGAGTTTCAAGTCACCAGGTATGAGACTCAAAATGTGGTAGGCCATGTAGGAGTCCAGCTCTCCAACCACCATGCCACTTGCTGGCTCCCCGCAAGGGCAATTTATGCAAATAAATGCTTTATTAGAGACAAAGTAAGAAAACTTCATGTACACCAAATCTTTAGCCTATTTTTCATGTATCAGTTAAGTGAAGGTAAATGTCTTTATAAGACCTGGTCCTATAAGCAGTCCTTTCCATAGAATGCTGTTGGGTTTATACTTTGGTATAACCATTTTAAAGTATTTATCAAATTTTAAATGTAAATACTTCAACTAAATATTTACACTTCTGGCAATCTGTCCCACAGATAAATTTGAATAAATAACCAAGATACTATATCACTAGATATACATTGTATGGCCCAAAGTACTAATTATTTAGAAAGCTAATGCTTAACTAAATTTCCCTCTGGGTCAATTATTAATTAGAAAGGAGAGATACAAATTCTAGTCCCATTTCTTCTCATAATATATTCATCCTAGAGTGGTAGTTAATAATAATATTGTATTAATGAATTTGATACCTTTGAATGTGCCACGTTTCCAAGGGCACACGTGTAGAGTGTATGTAGTTGGATTATCAGGATCTATGGTAATATATGAATCTCCCCACACAATTGAAAGATCTGAGGATACCTAGAAAAGAGAATTCAAAAGTAAGAATTCTATAAAATGAACATGAAATGTTTTTAATATGCTTTATGTGGTATACTGCATGAAATTAGTATAACATGATAAAGTATAGGGAAAAACCTGAAATTTAATTTAAATACTTTCATTAAAACTATCCATTTTGGCCAGCCATGTGATAAGGCCGCCTGGGGAGGTCCAGGGATCTTATCCTGAGATCTCTCTATACCCGGCAAGCATGTACATGCCTATGGTCCCACTTTCTTATGGAATAGACAAATAAAATTTTAGAAACTATTCACTTTTAAATGAGAAGTAAGCCAGAAAACTGCTAAATACAGAAGAAAAATAAAAGAAGAAGCCTTTAAAAAACTAAAAGAAATTATTCTAAGGACAATGTCTATTTTATGTTGCCGTTTGTATCAAAATCACTGATGCTAGAAAATGTGAATAATTTTTATAGGCCATGCACAACTTGCTTCATACAGTTTGATGTTCAAAAGAGTTGAACCATTTCTTTTTGTTTTAGGGGATATGTGCTCACCAGAAAGAGAAAGAGAGAGAGAGAGAACGATAGACACAGTGAGAGGGAAAGTGAGAAATCACTCCCCAAGGTGGGTGGCCATGCTGCAATCCTGTCTCCATTCTCCTCCTGGGATCTTGGGCAAGCACACACACATGCTCGATGTGATTTTGAAGCCACCAGGACCAAGATTTGAACAGCAGTCAGTCATGTGGGAGTCCAGCGATGTAACCATTATACCATCTGCTGGTCCCAAGATGAGCCATTTCAATGAATTCCTATATCAGCCTTAATGCAGCATAAAAAGAATATTTAAACTGAATTTGACCACAATCCTAGTTAAATCCAACTTTCAATTTACTGGGTGGTTACACCTTGTCACTCCCCACTGCCCAGGCACTTATCTAGTTCGTGTCTCTATAGATTCATATTCTTAGAAGTGGAATCATATGTCATCTTTTGTCACTGGCTTTTCATTTAGTACACTGTTTTCTCTTTTAAATTTTTACATTTTTATTGCTAAATAAAAATTGTATATACTTATTGGGTACGATGTGATGTTTTAAAATATACAATATATACTATAATAAAATATGTTATATATATATTTAGTTCATTGGCTAAATTGAGCTAATTAACATGTATTACCTCATATAGTTATCTTTTTTGTGTTAAAATACTTAAAATCTATGTTCTAAGCTCTTTAAAAAATTAAAACATATGGTGGAACCAGTAGCTGGCACAATGGCTATGTCGCTGGACTTCCACGTAGCCTACTGTGGTTCGAGTCCTGGACGTAGTGGCTTTTAACTAACCCCCGGCGCATGGGACATCTAGTCAGTGGAATAGTATTCAATGCTCAAAAGAAATAAGCTTCTAGCTGTAAAACATATGCTGGAAACTTAAATGCATATTACTAAGTGAAATAAGTCAATCTGAAAAGACTACATATGGTATGATCCCAAGTACACGACATTCTGAAAAGAGCAAAATTTTGTCAATTTAAAAATATTAATGGTTGAGGGCAGCAGGTAGCACAGTGGTTAAGGCACTAGGCTCCCACTAGGCTGACCGTGGTTTGAGTCCTGGATTTAGCAGCTTGAAACTCATGTGTGTGTGTGTGTGTGTGTGTGTGTGTGTGTGTGCTATTAATTATAGTCATTATGTTGTACAATAGATCCAATAATATTTTTAATTTATTTTTCTTATCTAACTGAAATATTTTATTCTTTGACGAGCATTCCCAATCTCTCTGCCACCTCTCCCCACCACCCCCCCACACACACACACTGTCCAAGCCCCTGGCAACTACCATTCTATTTTCTATTTCTTCTTTTTAAAAAAGAATTATTTTATTTTAGTTATTCATTCATTCATTTTTAATTTGACCATAGAGAGGCACACACACACAGAAAGAGAGAGAGAGAGAGAGAAAATGAGAAAGTAAAGCTGCCAGGTCTAGGACTTGAACCATGGTAAGCCATGTGGGAGTGTCCAGTACCTCAACTGCCAGGCCACCTGCTGGTCTCTCTATTTTTTTTTTTTTTTAACTATAGGGCGCATGTGCTCGCCAGACAGACAGAGAGAGACAGAGAGACAGAAAGCAAGAAATCATCTCCCAGAGGGGATGGCCATGCCGCAATCCCTTCTCCTCCATTCTCCTCTCGGGATCCTGGGCATACACGCACACGCGCCCAGCGTGAGTTTAAGCCACCGGGTCCAGGACTCAAACAGCAGTCGACCACGTGGGAGTCCAGCGACATAGCCATTACGCTAACTGCTGGTCCCATGGTCTCTCTATTTTCTATTCCTATGAGTTCAACTTTTTTGAATTCTACATACAAGTGACATTATGCAGTATTTGCCTTTCTGTGCCTGGTTTATTTTGCTTAATGTAATGTCTTCCTGGTTAATCCATGTTTTGTGAATGACAGGATTTCCTTCTTATATAAGGCTTAATAGTATTCCATTGAGTATATATAACACTTTTTCTTTAAACTATTCATCTCTTGATGGATATTTAGGGTGATTTCATCTCTTGGCTACTGTGAGTAATGCTGCAACAAACACTGGAGTGCAGCTTTTCAATATACTGATTTCATTTCCTATGGAACCACAGAATACTCCAAATAGCCAAAGAAATCTTGAGAAAAAAGAACGAAGTTGGAGGCATCATACTTTCCGATATCAAATTATATTACAAAGCTATAAAAATCCAAGTAGCATGGTACTGCCACGAAAAAAAAAAAAATCAGACACACTGACCAATGGAATAGAATAGAGAGTCTAGAAATAAACCAATGGATATACGGCAACCAGTATTTGTCAAGGGTATCAAAGGAACACAATGGAGAAAGGATAATCTCTTCAAAAAATGGTGTTAGGAGTATAGCACTTTAATTACCATAACACCTGCTGGTCCCAAAATTTCTTATAATTATTATATTTTCTTTCATTTAAATGTTTTCAGAAGAAAGCATTTGGGATTTGGTACTTTTCAAAAGAAGACATTTTTATATTTAAAGAAAGAAAACTTACCTTATATGTTATAACAGTGTTTGAATAATTAGGCAACGTTATAGTTTTCTCCTTTATGTTCCCCACTTCACAATTCACAGTGATACAATCCATGGCCAGGGGTTTTTTCCCAATCCCTTTAATATAAAAAGTGTACTCCATACCATCCACTTCATTTTGAAGAATAAGTAGACCCTATGATAAACCAGACAAATTTTAGCTCTATTGGAGTCATAGTTCAATGTCAGACAACCTCCACTATCCTATTAATCTTTTTTTTTTTAAGAGTTTTTTGTTTTGTTTTGTTTTTTTGCTGTAGGGCACCTGCACTCGCCAGACAGACAGAGACAGACAGAGAGACACAAAGCGAGAAATCACCCCCCCCAGGGGGGATATGGTCACGCCGCAATCCCTTCTCCTCCATTCTCCTCTCGGGATCTTGGGCATGCACACACACGCGCCAGGCGTGAGTTTTAAGCTACCGGGTCTGGGACACGAACCGCGGTCAACTACATGGGAGTCCAGTGACATAGACATTACACTAACTGCTGGTCCCCTATCCTATTAATCTTGAGTCTGGTTAGTGAAATGAACTCATAAGGCAGTTTTTTCCAGTTGCACACATATGCTGCTACTAAACAAATAAAGATAAACTTCTGGTGAAAGTTCTTTATTTCCTATACTTCCTCTAGATTATAGAGGTTATATAAGCATTCTCATACACAGTATTTATATATTTGTTTACTTCCTTGTCAAAGAAATATTATTTTAAGGAAGTATTTTTGATCCATACATTTTCTTAATGAATAGAAACAAAAAGCAATAACTCTACGTTGTTTAGCAAGTTATGTAAAAATAACAGGGGTAAAAGTATTCAGAGATAATGGTATTGTGACTTTCAGAATATTTCTTTTCTCAAACTAAAACATTTACCAAACTTTCAAGCAAAGCATGATTGAATATATGAAAAAATGTAATATTTTTCTATAACATTTTGCCATCAATTAGTAGACTAATACATTTGTTTATTGACATAATACTAGATGGAAAAAAAAATCATTGCATTCATACCTTAATCTCACACTCCAAAATAGGCTTGAATGTGAGAGGATATTGCACAGTTTCTTCTGGTTCTACTTGTAAAATAGGAGGCCCATAAAACCATTCTCCTTTTACAGTAGCTTGAAGTTTCCATTCATTCTTTGTTTTATTAATCTAAAGCATGAAAAAAGTATAAAAATATTAAAGGGATGATGTTGATGAAGTTGAATTACATGTTAACTTTTTGGTGCTTTTAATTAAAAATATTAAATATTACATTTTAATTGTATTTCTTAAGAATCACTATATTTTTTGTGTTTTTTTAAGAGATTTTTTGCTATAGGGAGTTTGCATTCGTCAGAGAGAGAGACAGAGAGACAGAAAGCAAGAAATCACCCCCCAGGGAGGATGGCCATGCCACAACCCCTTCTCTGCCATTCTCCTCTCAGGATCTTGGGCACGCACGCATATGCGTCATTAGCATGAGTTTTAAGCCACCAGGTGCAGGACTCAAACCACAGTTAACTATGTGCTGCTGGTCTTGAAAATTGCTATTGGAGAGTCATATTTATTAAGAACGACTATCAAAAACATGAACATAAGGCACAAGGAAGACTACTTATTCTTCATATGTCACCCCAGAGCATTACCTAATAGTTCTCTCCAAGAACTATTTAATATCTAGAGAAGTACCCCTTTGTTTGGCTTACTAATTACTGTTAAAATGACAAAATAATCTTTGAGGACACAACTTACTCTTAATTAGGGGAGATAAAAGGTGTCCTAACTAGTAGATTGCTCAGATAACAAAAATTACATATCTCATCAGAACAAATTTTTGTGCAACAGGCTGATTTTGTTAACTTTTATAATTAAACAAATAATTTGTTATTCTGAAAATGTGAAGTTCCCTACAACTACACTACCTTTCTGAATGCTATATTGTCACTTTGACTAATATATAGCCAAGGTTCAACCAACCATTGTTTTCAGTACCTATAAACCCATCTTAATTATTTGGATTAGAACAGAATTTGGAGTAGAGTGCTCTGAGATTTCATAATTGCTTGGTAAAGCTAGAAGGCATAGATTTTTGAGCAGGAATTTGATGATTCATAAAGAACACTGGAGTTAATTTTTTAAGCAAAGAGATAGAGAAAAAATGATTAATGAAATGAGTAAAGTGATACCATATACATTCAGGAAGTAACTCTGACATCAATGTGGAGAAACGTGATTAGAAATCTGTAATAGTTTAAGATACAAAGTTTGGAGGACTTTAATTGAGACAATAGTAGTGGTAATGAAAATAGTACAAAAAGCTTTGTACTTACTATTGGAATATTCTGAGTAATGGCTTCAAATGCTGGTGTTTCAAACACAAATTTTGCCTCTGGACATTCACTATTAACCACACCTTCAATGTAATATAAACGTACGTCATATCTTGAAGTCAACAAAATTTTACAAGGATAACGTCCAGGACCAAGAGGAACAAATTGTAAAGGAACTGGAAAAGATCCCTCTGCAGTGAAAAGAATAATTTTATTAAAGAAAGTTCTAGTGCTTTAACTTATATAAATCTCAAAATTCATTTTAGTAAGGAATATTTAACATTATTGCATTAAATTGTATAGTATATACTGGAATAGAAAAAGTTTCACTGAGATAACACACTATCCCTAAATCTCCATGACTACAACATAAGTTTGCTTATCCACGACAGTTTATATTCTGCTTAGGTCAGAGGAAGATCTCCATAAAGTCACTCAGGGTCACATTCTGCGAAGAATATCTCTATCTTGCTGTGGCAACATCAAGAACACCTCTCTTCCTTGCTTTACAGATCAGGAGGAAAGCTATGGATAGAAAGTTGCTCAGGGCTTTTCAGTGCTCAGGCCAAAATAAAAACACATTACATTTAATTGGCCAGCTTCAGCCACATGGCTCTATCTTACTGAAAAGGGACTGAGAAATGAGGTGGCTATATGTGCTATTTGGTAAAGATTACTATCTGCCACATTTCTATGGTGTCTGGATACTCTGTCACAGGGTAATCAAAAAATTTTTCAACTCAGATAGCAGATACAAATTTTTTTCATACATAATAAGCAAAGGAAACAGAAAGACACATGTCTAACTAATACTTCTCGTAACAACTGGTAATAACATTTACCTTAAGTTACTGATACTGAACTGATGCTATTCGTCTCCTTAGCTCTTACTTAGAAATTCTTTTATCTTTTTTTTGGAGAGGTTTTTGTTATAGGGCATGTGCATTCGCCAGAGAGACAGAGAGACAGAAAGTGAGAAACCACCCCCCAGGGGGGATGGCCATGCCACAATCCCTTCTCCTCCATTCTCCTCTTGGGATCTCAGGCACGCACGCACACGCGCCCGGCGTGAGTTTAAGCTGCCAGATCCAGGACGTGAACTGTGGTCGGCTACATGGGAGTTCAGAGATGTAGCCATTGCCCCATCTGCTGGTCCCAAATTTGTTTAATCTTAATAAGTTAAAAGTAAGATCCAGGTTAAAACAGATTGCATGAGTTTAATAAGTCACTGACCTTCGAGTCATAAGTATATGAACACACTGAGCATTACGATTAAGTATTTTTCATAGGGCACTTTGATTAAATACTCTCCCTATCTCAGGTAGACCAGCTGTCCTAACAGATTGATAAAATCTAAGAATGTATGTTTTGAGTCTTTTTTTCCCAGAACAAGGTGCTTTAACTTCAAAGGCAGCTACAAAGAACAGACAAACCAAATGAAAACAGACTCCCTGACATCAAGCCTTTACTTTGACATAGTCTATCAAGATTAAGACTTGACATCTTAATAGATGCCACTGCCTGTCCCGTGACCTTTCCCTGGCCCACCTTCATACAGCCATATCACTTGTCCCCAGAAATTCCAGACTCTGTCCAGTCAGGAAGGTAGGTTTGAAACCTATCTCCTGACTGACATTACCCAAATAAACCTTTTCTCTGCAGCAATCCTTTTCACCTCAGTGTCTGACTTTTATGTACAATGAGCAATCAAACCAAAACTGAACCTGTTTGTTCAATAACATTAATAGTTAATATTATTTCTTATGGTAGGCAGGCTATCTATTCTGATCTTTTCCTTTCAAACAGTACTACTTTTTCTTTAAAGGTCAACATTTTATATTTCCCATAAAATGACAAAATAGTTATAAAAATCTTACAACTGTAAAGTAGTATGCAGTATAAGATTATCATACAAACTATACTGTCTAGTCCCAACTACTTAAATTTGAATAATACAAAAAAGTTTTAAATAAAAATTTGGATGCCTAATTCTGTGCAAGGAAACTCTCTGAAGCAAGAAAACAAATCAAGATTATCAACTACTGAAATAGAATATATACACATATAGAGAAATGGAAAAAATATATATATATATTGTCAGCTCACAAGAGAGAGAGAAAGGAGAAAGGATGCCCCATAGGGAATGGTCATACAATAATCTCTTCTTCTCCATCTTTCCCTCCTTATGATTTTGAGCACACATGCACATACACCTGTGTGTTTCTCAAGCTGCCAGGTCCAGAGTGTGAACCACACAGTAGGACATGTGGGATCCAGCTACCTTAACCACCACACTCTGGGCCGGCCCACGCTATAATTTTAATTCAGTCACATTTAGTATTTTATCTGTTAAAGGTGGCAAACTTGCATTCAAACACATTGAAGTCTATGTACCAAGAAAACCAATACTAAGAACATTACCTGCTCTAAACTCTTTCTAATACAAATTGAAGGTTTGTATGTTTCTACCATAAATTAGGTTATGTTGTATTTCATGTTATAAATGTATATCTTATTTATTCATACATATTATATAGATTTTATATTGTGCATAGTTATGTGTCATATATTGTCATGTGTAATATAGTTTTCTATCATATATGAAAATACACTGACAATGGATCACAATAGAAATCTATGACATCTAACAAGTCTCAGACTCTCAGTTGGTCTGAGGAGGAGACAGTTACTCAAAAAATCTGTTATTTTTTCTTTTTTAGAGAGATTTTTCCTGTATAGCACGTGCACTCGGCAAAGAGACAGAGAGACAGAAAGTGAGAAATCACACCCCAAGAAAGATGGCCATGTCACAATCCCTTCTCCTCCATTCTCCTCCTAGGATTTGGGGAATGCATACACATGCGCCTGGCAAGTTTCAAGCCGCTAGGCCTGGGACTCCAACTGCAGTCAACTACATGGGATTCCAGCAATGTAACCATTACACCATTTGCTGATCCCCAGAATGTTATTTTTATTCCACCCTATTAAAATGTAAACATAATTTTAGAATAATTCTTTTCTTCGGAAAAAAGACTCCAGGCACATTTTATCATTTTTTGTCCATTGATTATTTTCATCCTGAGAGGTATTTGGGTTGTGGCAATTGCATTAGAACATTATTTGATCAAACTTCATTGATTTATTAAAAAAAAAAGAAGTTCGATTTTTCTTTTGTATGAACACACTAAAATAAAAATATTTAAATAGGTAATTTAAATAAAATTAAACTGCTTACAAAAGAAAATTTAATCATTTTGTGAATTATTATTTGTTTCAAAGGAAAAAAGTCACTATTTATTTAACAGTAAAAACTAATCAAAATGTACAAATTTAAATATAAAACTTTTGTTATAAGATTTATTTTATATGCTGTATTTCCTTTCCCTAATAAGATTTATTTAGTAATGAAATAAATCTGAAAGTGAAAGCCAGAGATTTTTTTTAAGGCTTTTGCCCTAGGGCACAAGTGCTCACCAGAGAGACAGAGAGAGACAGTGAGAGGGAAAGTGAGAAATCATCCCTCAGGGGGATGACCAGGATGACCACAATTCCTTCTCTTGCATTCTCCTCTTGGGATTTTGGGCATGCAAGCAGACATGCCTTGCATGAGTTTTCAAGCCTCTGGATCAAGGACTCAAACCTTGGTCAGCCATGTGCGAGTCCAGCACCTTAATCACTACACCACCTGCTGGGCCTCAAAGATATTCTTAACTGCACATTTTCCAGATCATGAGATGTTCAGGACACGGGCACTTAACATATGCAATATTGAACTCTTTCTCTTACAAGTCTAAAAAGAAATCTATTGTAACAAAGAATTTTCTGCAAATGATGGTTTTATTTCTGAAGATTTATTGATAAAACAATTTCTTTTTCTTCAACTTATGAAATAACTTAATTGATTCACATAAGAAACATAAATTGGAGTATTAGCATATATTATACAGGTGAACTACGAATAATGCAGGTTAGAGCTGCATGACTCCACTTACATGTAGATTCTTTTGAATGCATTTTCTCTTCCTTATGATTTTCATAACATTTTTCCTTAAGCTTACTTTATTGTAAGAATACAGTATATAACACATATACAAAATATGAATGGTCTTTAAAAAGTTCATGGAAATGCATATTATGAGGAAGCTATGCATGGAATTTGGAATTTTTTTGCATCAAAATAAACTTATACTCAAATCCCATTTTCCCACAAGGTTTTTGCAGTCTCCTCATAATGCTAAACAATTGTTTGTTGTTTATAAGGCCTCTGATCAACATTTGATTATGACTTAAGTTTTGGGGGAGTCAAAGATTATATGTAAATTTCTGACAGGAAAGAGCACCCCATATTTAAAGGATTAAATGTATGTAAGGAGCCACTTGTGAGTTAAGAGACTCATAAGCCAATAGATAAAAACTTTCGTCCCCTTAGATATAGACTAATAGTTGAAACCATTCTGACCCTTAGAAGCTTGACAATTTTACTGTCCATACTGCATCATCATACCATTATTCTGCTTAAGGATAGATTTGCTCCAAGTCCTTTCCAATTCTACATTGCAACAGATGTTGACCATGCCCTGCCTTGTTCCCGTAGGTGTTGAAATATTCCCTACAGGCAAAAATTGCCAATTATTCCCTGCACAGCCAAGCTAGACTTACTAGTACAGAAAGGATCATCTTACTAACTTTGTTGTTCAAGTCAAGTGGGGACTTAACTACTTTTCTGTCTGCTTGATTTATTAATTATTGAAAGGTATAATAAGATCTCCCACTGTAATTGAAATGTTTTTTCATTTCTTTTCTTCTCTAAGTTAAACTTTCCTTTTTTCCTTTTTTTTATTAAGTATTACATTTATATGCCTTAAAGGCTACTTATTTTAATATTGGTATATGTATGCCAGCTGTTTTTCAATTAGTATAAGACGTGATATGGGTTTAAAATATTTTACCAGGAAATTTTGTCAATAGCATAAAGGTGCATTTTAGTTTCCATTGTGAAATATCAACTTTTATAATTTAGTCTGTTTATATTTATTGTGATTAATGATATATTTGTGTGTATTTTAACATCTCATTTTGTGCCCTTCTTTACTACATTTTTTCTTTAGCTCTTCTCCATTCTCGTATTCTATTGGTTTTAAGTTTTCTTTATTTCCTCTCCACTGACTCTGAAATTATACATTCTAGTATTACTATTTTTTCATTGCCCCAAATTTTCAATATTAATTCTTCACATAAAAATGTCTTAAACTGGGGCCAGCAGATGGCATAGCAGTTATGTCGCTGGATTCCCATATGGTCAACCGTAGGTCGAGTCCCAGACCCAGTGGCTTCAAAATCATGCTAGGCACATGTGAGTGCGTGCCCAATATCCTTAGAGGAGAATGGAGAGGAAGGGGCTGTGGTATGGCCATCCCCCCAGGGAATGATTTCTCACTTTCCCTCTCACTGTCTCTATTTCTCTCTCTTCAGTGAGCACATGCATCCTAAGGCTAAAAGCTCTTTTTACAAAGTCTTAAATTAGTTCAACCATGCTCCCCTCAAATATAAGAACCTCATATGCCTATAATGATAATAATCCTCTTTTTATAAGTTATTGTCTAATCACTGAGTTCATTTTGTCTTTAATAATACTTGAATTATTAATTGTTATTATTTCTAGAGCTAATGCTCATGATATTAACCCACATTTACAGATTATTTCATCAAATACTGTTTCTGAATCTCTATTCTGAATTCAATTTCTTTCATCTGTAAGGTAATCTTTCATTTGTTCTTTTAGCAAATATCTGTGAATTTTAAATAGTCTTAATTTCATAGTTTGGTTGAATTTTTTTTTTCATCCTATCTCTTGAAAGAAACTTGACAAGGATATAAAATTCTAGGCTGACAGTTAATTTGCATAAGCAGTATAATTTGATTGTCTTTTGGCTTCTATTATTACTGTTGGTAATTCTGTATTTGGAATAATTTTTTACTCCTTTGAAAATAATTTGTCTTTTTTTATTGCATTTCAGAATTTCTCTTGTCTTTGCTATTTTCTTGTTTCACTGTGGCCTATGTGTGTGTGTGAATTTAGGTGTCACTCTTATCTTCTGGCACTGTAAAAACTTTAGTTCTGCTTTTTCTTTCTTCCTTGAAATAGGAGAGATTTATATTGTTCTAGGTGATCATTTGTACAGGGTTTTATTTCCCTTTCACTTCGTATTGATCTCTTAGATCTGAAAGTGCAGGTAGCTTGATACATAGTCCTTGGATCAATTTCTTGTATTAAAAAAGCATCCATCTCGAGACCAGAAGGTAGCATGGTAGTTAAGGGCACTGGACTCCCACATGGCTGACCGTGGTTCAAGTCCCAGACCTGGTAGCTTGGTTTCTCTCTCTCTCTCTCTCCCCCACTTTCTCTCTCTCTGTCCCTCTTTGATCAAATTAAAATAAATAAATAAATAAAATTTAAACAAATTTTAAACAAAAGCATCTGTCTATCAAATGTAGGTAAGATATTTCTTTCATCCTGTTTCAGTTTTTTAATAATATAGGGGAAATTTAAATATTAATATATTCCTATCTTCTTCATTGATAAACTCTCATCCCACCAATAACATGAACTACAACTCACTTGGACTCTTATCTCTGCCACCACAGCCACCAGATCTACATGTGAGATTTTATACCTCCTTGGTAGAACAATGTTCCTCCACATTGTCCCTACAGTAGCAGTCATTTTAAGTCCAGGTGTTGGGGTGTTTTTCTCAGGAGGGATGAAAAGCAAGAAGTGTAAACAGAGTTCAAGAGCAGTAAGCCCTTAGTAGGCATTTCACATACATTTATTCATTTGAAAACTTACTATGTGCCATGTGGTGTACAACAATGAGGAGGAAGCGTCCTGCATTTCTTGCAGGTATAGATAATAAATTTCTGAGGAAAAAGCAGACCACTGGACTAGACTGCTTCCTCTTGGTATCTAAATTAAGTTTTAACTGGACTGGAGCCTGTCGAGGCTATTAAATGTATTTTTCAATCTGGCCACATCAGCTCAGTAAATACTGGGAATTCCTCATAGGACTCATGTTAAGAGCTAGCTGCTATCTTTCCTTTCCATTGCTGTGGAATTTTTGAATTTCTGTGTGTCTTTATGAATCATTTAATGGAAAATCAGGAGAAGGCCTATTAAGGAGCTCTAACTTGGCAGCATTTTAACTAGGAAGTTGTCTGTTTTATGTATAATTTTCTAATGAGACAAAATTTCCCAAAGAAAAGAACTGAAATAAGATTTCACTTTCTAATTAACCCCTCCATGGGGAAGAAAAGACAGGATTGCCGGCAGCAAATTAACTTTGTGTTTTGCATTTTCATTTCTGAATATCATAAACTTTCTCTAATCATCTTGTATTAAAAATGAAATCTGTTTTAACAGAGTTGAAATTTTAGTTCTTGCAGATTGATTTACTAAGTGTGCAAATTAGTTTGAATGAGCTGCTAGCAAACCAATAAACAGCATGTTTGCTAGGGCTTAAACTAAGGGAAAAAGCTTATAAAATTTCTATTTAAATGCCTCCCTCAATATAGTGTTGCAGAACATATGTTTACCATTGAAGACCTAATAGAAAGAATTAGAAACTTTGAAAGTTCACTTTTTAAAACTTTTTCAAATTGATGTCCACAGATATAAAACAATGAAAGGGAAAGTAAATGATTTGTCAGACCAAAAATATCTTATATTAAAATGTAAAGGGTAAAGAACCTGAACAGTCTTATACATTACAGTTATGTTGATATGATATGGCTATATTAAATTATTTGATTTAAAATGCATTTTAAAAATAATATAGGACACTGTCAAGTCTCATTGATGTATGGTGCAGAATAGGAGGAAAGAGCCTGGAGTGGACAGAAACCCCAAATGTTAGGACAGGATGTACATTGACAACTGAACAAGGGGTAGACTGTGACTGTGAGAGGACAAGTATGGAAGGACAGCCAGAGAAAAGCACATTAATCAAGCAACTTTTATCAGTAGGATTTGCAAAGTGGAAGCAAGTTTGTAATCAGGACAGTGACACAGAGAAAAGGGAAAATGGCTCAACAATATTCTTCATACTAAAATGAATAATGAACAATTGATATGAAAGCAAAAAATTCAGCCTTAGAAATATACCTGACAGACTTCAAAATAGTGTCACATGTACTTAAAATGAAAAACCATTATAGTCTGTCAGTCTTCAGTAGTCTTTAGTGAGACCATACATCGAGTTTCATGTCAAGTCTATTCTATGTCTTTTTTTAAAAAAAAGTATTTAATTTTATAATTATTATTATTTTAGAGAGATTTTTACTACAGGTTGTTGAGGTTGCCAGGGAGACAGAGAGTGAGAAATCACCCCCTGGGGGGATGGCCATGCTGCAGTCCCTTCTCCTCCATTCCTCTTCTGGGATTTGGGGCACACATACATATGTGTCTGGCATGAGTTTCAAGCCAGGACTCAAACTGCACTAACCATTATGCAATCTGCTGGTCCCATTAGTATTATTATTTAATTTGCTATAGGGCTTGTGCGCTCACCAGAAGGAGAGAAAGTGAGAAAACAAGTCACTCAGTCCAGGACTCGAACTACGGTTGGCCACGTGAGAGTTTAGCATCTCTATCACCATGGCAGCTGCTGGTTCATCTATGTATCTTTCTATATTTTCTTAAAGTGAAGTGCTTTAGAACTTGAATTATTCTATGTAATCAGCTGTATTGTTAGTTTTATTTCTAAACACATTCTATATGATGACTCTCTATCAATAGCATTTATTCCTTATACTGTAAAATCTACTCATCTATGAGTCATCCAAAGAATATGGCAATTTTCACCATTTTGTCTAAGAAAACTGATGCTCAATAGCATCATTGAATGTACAGCTGAATAGAAAGCAGCTTGGATGGACAATTCTGTGTTTTAAAATGTGCACAGCCTCATCCAGTTACCTCAAAATGGATTTTAAAAGTTATCAAAATAAGTCATTTAAAATTTTAATAGAACAATAAAAAACTGGTGTTAAGAAGACTAAATAATAAAAATTAAAAAAGAAAAAACTTACAATGAGGAGTTTCAGACTGTGGGTCTGCCAAATATGCCCTCACAGTTTTTTGGCTGGCTCGGGGTTTGATTTTTAGTTTTTTGAACTTGAATGTTTAGACAGGGAATCTACCCTTAGTTCCCTGTAAGATTCATCATCCTTATTCCTTTAGACCAGACCTAACCCTTTTTCTTTTTTCTTTTTCTTTTTGAGAGATTTCTGCTAGAGAGCATGTGGACTTGCTGGCGAGACAGAGACAGACAGAAAGCAAGAAATCACTTCTGAGGGGGGATGGCCATGCTACAGTCCCTTCTCTGCCATTTTCCTCTCATGATTTTGGGCATGCACGCACACACGCCTGGCATGAGTTTCAAGCCACCAGGTCCAGAACTCAAACCATGGTTGGCCACCTGGGACCCTAGCACCTTAACCACCATGTCACCTGCTGGCCCCCAGACCTAACTCTTAAATTCTTGCTACCTGCTGACCACTTAGCATTTGTATCTGGGATCTTAGTTCTCCTAGAGAGGAAAAGTGAACAGATTGCCCTGTGACTTATAATTTGTAACCACCTTTTCATACTTAGAAGTAGCCTAACCCTTGGGACCAGCAGTTAGCATAATGGCTATGTCGCTGAACTCCCACATAGTCGACCACGGTTCGAGTCCTGGACCCGGTGGCTTAAAACTCATGCTGGATGCATGTGCGTGCCCAAGATCCCGAGAGGAGAATAGAGGAGAAGGGATTGCAGCGTGGCCATCCACCCATGGGATGATTTCTCGCTTTCTGTCTCTCTGTCTCTCTCTGTCTTTCTGGTGAGCGCACGCGCCCTATAGCGAAAACCTCTCCAAAAAAAGAAAAAAAAAGAAAAAGAAGTAGCCTAACCCTCAACTCCAGTACAACTTCTGTAAACAACTTCATTCTCCAAATAAGAGCTCAGTTTCCTCAAAGAGCACTTAGTGCCATTATCAGATAACTACTCTTCGACAAACATCGATCAGCCAATTTCAGTACCATTTACTTAGCACTCAAATTTAACACATAAATTAGATTTTTATGATGTAATTTGTAAGTTATTTATACTGCAAAATACTATTCAAGAATTTGTATTTATGTAACTGAACTATCTCTTCAATGATATTATGAAAACTTTGTCAGTAAAAAAAGTAATCTCTTCTTGTTTATAATTGTTAAACTAGGACTTCAAAATTCCTGGAATGATGCTAGATATTTCAGTACACACATTATACTTACCTGTTTTATTTGCAAGTGTATTTCCTTGAGAATATGTCCATTTCACATCAGTTTCTGGAATCTGAGGAATGTAGATTTTATTGGGGATATGGAAATATTCTGGCAGGCTCAGTTCTGACATGTATAAAACGAAATTGGGCTTCTTCAACAATTAGCTATTAAAGAGCATCAGAGACTGCAAATAAAGAGTAAAATGGGAATGTAATTCTTTTAATTTTTAGTCCAAAATACAAAAATATAGCATTACATATTTACACTATGTATATGGGGAAAAAAAATCCACCAAGGGATTGAATTTGTTCATTTCTTTAGACGCATTATTATAAGACTGGTGTAACACAAGACTAATATATTTCACAGAACCAGTAGGATTATCTTTTCTTGATAGAAGGTCAAAGTCTCTTGCTCTAATGCTTTCAGTGTTGAAAAATTTGTCAACTCAGTAGGAAACCATTTGGAGAACAGCATTGAAAAAGTGCTTTCCTCCTTTAGTTGAAACTGATGTTCCTTCATATCTACTCCTCAGAGTTATTATTAGTAGTAGACACTGAGCCACTCTCTTTTAATAATGACAGTTTTGTGAATTTATAAAAATAACTCAGTCCCATTCTTCCAA
>NW_006199351.1:610242-642946 GCF_000334495.1 Tupaia belangeri chinensis
ACCAGGGTGGGCCTTGTGGGAGTCCAGCGCCTTTAACCACCATGCCACTAGCCGGCCCCAATATTTTTAGTTATTTCATTCCTCACATGTAGTAAATTATAATAACTTGCCCCCACTTGTATATTCCTCTGGCAGGAGAGAGAGAAAAAGAGAGATCTATGGTAGGTCAACACTGTCCTTCTTAAAACGGGACACTGAAGATAACACCAGCTCTCCAAGTTGGAGTGATGTTTGTTTCTGTATGCACATTTTCAATTCAATTAAACAGTGACAGAGTACATATTATACATAAGATATTAAGGGATAGATGAAAACACATAAATGTTTCTAAAATATTTAGAAATTCTGACAGAAGAAACAAATAGTGATATATTTTGTATTACATTTATATAAAAGCAAATATAATACAAAACATAATTTATTATGTTTTATGCAGTGATAAACCCAAAACTATGTCCCATTCCAGGGAGAAAGCTAAAAGATGAGAAAAGAAGATATACATGCATACATAATAGAAGAGGTATTTATGGACAAAATCCATCTCATACAGCTATTTTTATTCAAATAAAATATTTTGGGGAACCAGCAGTTGGCGTAATGGCTATGTCGCTGGACTCCCACATAGTTGACTGCAGTTCGCATCCCGGACCCGGTGGCTTAAAACTCACGCTGGGCGCGTGTGCGTGTGTGCCCAAGATCCCAAGAGGAGAATGGAGGAGAAGGGATTGCGGTGTGACCATCCCCCCTGGGGGGTGATTTCTCGCTTTCTGTCTCTATGTCTCTCTCTATCTGGCGAGCACACGCGCCCTACAGCGAAAACCTCTCAAAAAAAATTTTTTTTTAAAGTAGTAATTATGGATAAATTGAAAAAGGTGGGAGAGACAAAAAAAGAGAAATCTATGCTAGGCTTAACATTCAACAGGACAACTCAAAGAAAACTTACACTATAATAGGTACCAAAACTTGAACATAAGCCTTCCCAAATGCATATTTTTAAAAATTTTTCTTTGGAAAGGGTTTTGCTATAGGGCACGTGTGCTCGCCAGAAAGACAGAGAGAGACAGAGAGACAGAAAGTGAGAAATCACCCCCCAGGCCACGCCACAATTCCTTCTCCTCCATTCTCCTCTTGGGATCTTGGGCACACATGCACACACGCCTGGCATGAGTTTAGGCCATTGGGTCCAGGACTCAAACCACAGTCGACTACATGAGAGTCCAGTGACATAGCCATTAGGCCAACTGCTGGTTCCATCAAACATATTATTTGGTAGCACAAATAAGCATTTTGGTTTGAGGGAAGAGAAACATTAGCTTCTTAAAAGTATGATATGAAGAGGTTAGATAAGAGAGTGTTAAAGCCTCAGGCTTTAGCATTTTGAGCCAATCAAAACTTAAAAATATAGGTCATCTTTAAAATACTATTATTAATTATTAGAGGAAAAATACACACACACACACACACACACACACACACACACACACACACACCTTAAACAGCAAGGATGAAAAATTTATAGAAAAATATATGTATGCTGGGAAAACAAAACCTCACCTAAAGTAATTGAAGGAGGTATCCCAGTAATGTCTAGGGAAAGGTACCAGAGAGAGTTCAAAGGTCATGGTATACATGCCTGACACGTTTAAAAAATGGCAAGGAGGTCTGTGCAGAGGGAGGGCATGAATGAATGGATTCCAGCGAAGAAGTTCAGGTCAGGGAGAAGGCGGGCCTGACCAGGAGGGTCATGTAGACCATCCTAAGGATGTTGGCTTTTATCTGGTATGAGCTGAAAAGTCAAGAGAGGGAACTGCACAGAGACCAACATGAGCAGCTTTGCATTTAGAATAATCACTTTGGCTGCTATGTGAGAACACATTGAGCCTTCTTTCAATCATAAAATGATAATGTACCTTATAGTGAGCTGTTGTAATATTATTAGTAATAATGATGATAACAACTATTACCAAGGAAAAAGATAGCACTTATTATGTACCATGTAATATGCTAACATTTTACATAATTATCTCAGTTTCCATAAATTACTGATTATCTCCATCTGAAAAACCTAAAAATGGAGCCTTACGGGGGTTCGAATAACCAGCCCACCAACACATAGCTGGACAGTGTTAGAGAATTGATTCTCATCTTGGTAATCGGACACCAGAGATGACTCTTTCTGGATGCACAGTTGAATACCCTGGACAATTTCGAGAACATGTCCCCACTCACCTCCACCCAGAGAGTCCTGTTTAATTGTTTTGGAGTGGGGCCTGGTGACTGGTATTATTTCAAGTTTCTAGGGTGTTGTCTAATGTACAGCCAGAATTGAAAATTATTGTGAATTAACAACTACTCTGTGAAGAAAAGGGGAGAAAAAGCTACTGAGTGGTCTTTTTGGGGAAAAAGAAACATTCATCTTTTTTTTTTTTCTGTGTAAAATGCTAGGATTAAGTAGTAACAGCTCTGTATGTTTTTGAAGAGAGAGAAGCTTGAGTGCATCGTCTGTTCTCTGTACTCACTTCGATCTTGGTCAGCCCCAGGAGGGCAACAGCCACGCGGACACTACTGCTCTCCAGAGTGCCAGTGATCGACCTTCGCTGGTACTCTACAGCCGACATCTGCTGCTGTGCTGCAAAAGCCAAAGCCTTTTCCTTGGCTTCATTAGTCAGGGGCACTTTAAGGTCCACATTCAGGATTTGACCAAGGCCGCATTTCAAATACAGAACTGAATTTTTCTTATTATACCCTAGGGGAAGCAAAAATATTCATGAATGCAATGCAATTTTATGCCCTTGATGTCATTGCCCAGAATAGATTTGGGAGATTTGAAATACAAAACTGCAGTTACGGCCTTCATTAAACAGAGGCAGAAATAAATGGGTAACATTTCTATTAGTTCTAATTCGGTGATTCAAGAGTAAGTTCACAAATTAAAGACACTTTTCGGCTATTCTAGAAGAAGATTTCTAGTCAAATAGTTCTTTAGAAATTTCAGTAAAAAATGCTGTGACCACATACTCCTATCAGTGATAGCAAGGTAAGGAGAGTAGAAAGAAATGCGGAAAAAAGATACCCATCAAGGATTGGGAAGAATTGTCATTTTGTTTCACTACCAACCTTACATTTTAATGCTTATTTTTTTAAGGAGTTAATAATCAAGAACTAGAGGTCAGGATAGAATTCCAAGTTATATAACAACCTATAGATTTTTCTAAGTGCAATGATTTAGAACTATCGTGAGAAATGGAAAATTTTCTTGAGAAAGTACTTTGTAGCCCAAATTTCAATATTTATCTGAAGACTGAAAAAGGAAGCTTCAAAAAAGAATCACTCTGGGACAAGCAGTTAGCGTAATGGCTATGTCACTGGGCTCCCACGTAGTCGACCGCGGTTCGCGTCTTGGACCCGGTGGCTTAAAACTCATGCTGGGCACGTGTGCGTGCGTGCCCAAGATCCCGAGAGGAGAATGGAGGAGAAGGGATTGCGACGTGGCCATCCTCCCTGGGAGGGGATTTCTCGCTTTCTGTCTCTCTCTGTCTGTCTGGCAAGTGCACACGCCCTATAGCAAAAACCTCTCCAAAAAAAAATAATAATAAAAATAATAATAAATAAATTTAAATAAATAAATAATTTGCTTTAAAAATTGGTATCTTTTAACTGGTAAAATGATGCTCTATTTCATGGATGCTGAGATAATAAGTTAAAAGGGGACATTCCAAGATCTAATTACATTCTGCAGAAATCTGTTAGGAAGATGTTTAGCTGACTGTATGAGGAACAGTCCCATCCTTCAACATTATAAATGTAATAAAACATACGTATACTCTACCTTCATCTGGAGTAGTATTGTAGTCAGTTGGAGTTTGAGAATTTGTTGGAATGAAACAGGAAGGCAAGGGGATCAAACCTTTTCCTTCAAAAACATATATTAATTCTCCAACCTAAACACAAGCACATAATATCAAATTTTAAAAGCTCATTAAAAATATGACAAATCTTTTAGGTACAAGGAAAATCTTCATACTATAAGAACTTCTATGCATTTTATTTTTCTGAGCAACATGGGCTATAAATGCATAGAGAAAGGTAGTGTTTAAATATAGCCTCACCATGGTGTGGGGGAAACTTTTCATGTAACCAGCAGGGGGTTGATTAAGAAGTTCCCAGAACGATGCTGATAGCAGTTGATCTTCATAACTACAAATATACCAGGGAAATTGCTACCTTAAAATGAACAGACCAGAAAGCAAGGCCATTTATTCTTTAATTATTTAACTTATTAATGGAGTGGAGTGACATAATGTTTTCAGGGTCTGTAAGCCCTTAAAAGTCTATATTTTAAAGTGCAGTTTCAAAATGAGCATGCAAAGCTTTAAAAATCTTTTAGAACAAATAATTAGGCAAGAAGTACAGATGGCTAAACAGAGATTACTAATCCTCCCACAGGTTTACCAAACTTCTGAGTCTTCTGTGAAATGGGATGAATAATATCTTTATTTTAGGAACCTAGAGTTTAAATGAAAAGGAGTAGGACAGAAGGAGTCTCAAAAGACATATCGTACAATCGCAATTGATGAATTTTATTTAGACTCTGATTCAAAGATTCAATTCAAAAGAAGCAAACTGCTAATTGCCAGAGTATTTTCCTCAAATATAAATTACAAATAACTTCTCAGCTAACCATGAGCCTATTAAAATATTATTAACTAGGACGCCATTCAATTCCAATTAATTCTGCAACTCTCACACAGTATAGTGCCACTGCTCAAAAATTATGTTGTCTAACTTGGTCATTTTCAAATGATTTTACTAAACATAACTTAATATAATTGAAAATCACATCCGTCTTGCTCACTTCAGAACACTATTCAAGAAAGCCATAATCTGTAGTGTAATCTAATTTTTTCCTACAGTTTTCTTGGAACAAAATTAAACCAGGAAAGAAACAGAAATGTAATAAATAATTGTGTTACAATAGAATAGTCCTTTATCTTTCAAATCTGAAAGCTGTGACAAGGGGTGGAAATGACTTAATCAATAGCAGACATTTGTCATTATGAACTGTTCTTGTAGTCATCTTTATAAATTCCTTTCTTTAACTCTCACTCTCGCTCTGTCCCTCTCTATCAAATTATAAATTAATAAATTAAAAAAGATTTCTTTCTGTTCTTAATTTCATTATCTTCCAGCTGGCATATGTAGTTACAATTATATTTTCACTGTACATCATTATAGTATTCAAAAATGAGTTTTCCCGGGACCAGCAGTTAGCATAATGGCTATGTCGCTGGACTCCCATGTAGTCGACCATGGTTCGAGTCCTGGACCCGGTGGTTTAAAACTCACGCCGGGTGCGTGTGCATGTGTGCCCAAGATCCTGAGAGGAGAATGGAGGAGGGGATTGCGAGATGGCTATGACCCCTGGGGGGTGATTTCTTGCTTTCTGTCTCTCTGTCTCTCTCTGTCTTTCTGGCAAGCACACGTGCCCTATAGCAAAAACCTCTCCAAAAAAAAAAAAAAAAGAAAGAAAGAAAAGAAAAAGAGTTTTCCCATCCAGAATACTCTGTATATTGGCTTAATCAAGGATATAACCATACATGTTATCGACAAGAAATAATTTTCCATTTTTTGTTTCTTATATATTTTGCTTCATTTTTTTTAGAAACACGCCAAAGCCAATTGTTAATTCCAAGAAACCTTTACAGTAGACCTTTTTTCTTCATCTGTATCCACTTAAACTGAGTCCTCAAATTGCCCAGTTACATGGCACTTTATAAGAACACCAGTTATAAATTTTCCAGAAAGGAGGGATACGGATACTGAATTGGCAGGAAAGTTTTAATCCCAGCTCTGTCACTAATTAACCAGGTAACCCTGAACAAGTCATGGAAGCCCTCCAGATGCAAATAACCTCAATCTTAAGAAAGAAAAAGAAAAAAAGTGTTGACCTAGACATAAAACCTCCATGCTTTCTCATAGATCTTAAATTCTATTTACTCTTTCATCTTGCATGAAGTTCTTTACAAATTTTTTCTTTTATGTTCTGTTTGTTAAACTGACTGAAAAATATATTATTTTGATGATTAACCAGGCGTATGGGAGTTAAACTAAAATCTAAAATATTATATTGCAAACATGAGAGAGAGATCATTAATCATTATAGGTGACTATTTGACTTTGCCATGTTTATAATGTGAACCTAATTGGTAAGGATATACACTGTTTTTTAAAACAATATTTTCATAGAATAATTTATAATAATTAGAGAGAAACAAGGAGATTCAGTGAGAGTAAGAAGACTCTGAAAAAAGATTTGCGTGCCTGCTCTGAAAAATTCAACTTTCTTAACAAAATTTTTACAATTTTAATTGGAAGCCTGAGAGATTAATCCACAGATACTTTGAAAAGCAAGGTATATTTAAATTACATAAAATATTAATGGATTGCTTAATAAAAATACATGATATGCTGTAGGACATCATGTCATCCCATACCAACAAGTTTTACACAGATTTTAGAGGTCACTGTGACAATAAATTGAACAATCTCTATTTTCTTTTATCAGCAGATTTTTCAGAACAGTGTCTATTTGGGACCAGCAATTGGCATAATGGCTATGTCACTAGACTCTCATATTGCCAACCACGGTTCGCGTCCTGGACCCGGCGGCTTGAACTCATACCAGGCGTGTGTGTGCATGCCCAAGATCCCGAGAGGAGAATGGAGGAGAAGGGATTGCGGCATGACCATCCCCCCTGGGGGGTGATTTCTCACTTTCTATCTCTCTGTCTCTCTCTGTCTTTCTGGAGAGCGCATGCGCCCTATTGCGAAAAACCTCTCCAAAAAATGAAAAAAAAAATTTTTTTTGTCAGCAGTTTGTCTTGCAAGTGAATAAAAACATGCTTCCGGGACTAGCAGATGGCATAATGGTTATGTTGCTGCACTCCCACATAGTTGACCGTGATTTGAGCCCCAAACCCGGTGACTTAAAACTCATTCTGGGTGCATGTGCATGTGTCCCCAAAATCCTGAGAGGAGAATGGAGAAGGGACTGTGGTCATGCCCCCAGGCAGTGATTTCTTGCTTTCTGTCTCTCTGTCTCTCCATCAAACACACACACTCTATAGCAAAAATCTCTCTCTAAAAAATAATCTTGGGACCAGCAGTTGGCGTAATGGCTATGTCGCTGGACTCCCATGAAGTTGACTGCGGTTCGAGTCCCGGACCTGGCTTAAACTCAATGCCAGGCATGTGTGCATGTGTGCCCAAGATCCCAAGAGGAGAATATAGGAGGAAGGATTGTGGTGTGGCCCTCCCCCCAGGGGGCGATTTCTTACTTCCTGTCTCTCTGTCTCTCTCTGTCTTTCTGGCACACTCCCTACAGCAAAAACCTCTCCAAAAAGAAAAAATCTTCCTTCCCTTCAAGTGTGAACATTACCCAAACTCTTATCGAGATTCCTCTTTTTATCAATATTCAGCTTTACATTTATTTCTGGTGCCCCCTTCCTTTTTCCTCATTCCTCCCCCAATATTAACATGTTGTTTCTCGTTTTCCATGTTCTTCTCTCTGTCTCTATTGTTAGTTATTAAAGTGTTGTCCTCGGTGTTTCTTATCAGAATTACAGAGGGAAAAACCAAAGGGCAATGTAGGACAGTGGCATGTGGAGTGATGTTATAGATCACAAGTCTCTCACTCAGTCTCTCTGCCAGTTCTGTCTCCAATCCTTTATTCTCTGTTTGGACACTATTGATACTTTCTAAAACAAACACAAAATCAAATCCTTTCTGTTTTCACTGGGTTCCTACTTTCAATAATAACAACAATAATAAAAAGCTAAGATACTCAGTTTAAAATTCATTGCACTATTATTCCTTCATCTGCTGTGTTTCATTTGAAGAGGTATCCCCTGGAGCTAAATCTTAATATCCCAGGCGTGTGGAATCTTTATAGAATAACTGGTAGTTCCATTGACAAGGAATCCAGGGGATACCCCCAGGAATAAGTAACTACCTATTAGGTGTAAAATGCTCACTTTCAGGTTGTTTCCTCATATTTTTATTGAAAAAGACTACAGTGCTGGGACTGGCAGATGGTGTAATGGTTACATTGCTAGACTCCCACATGTGAGTTCCAGACCCAGGGGCTTAAAACTCACATATGTGCATGTGTGCCCAAAATACTGAGAGAAGAGATTGTGGCATGCCCATCCCTCTTAAGGGACGTCTTCCCACTTTCTGTCTCTCTGGTGAGCACATGCACCCTATAGCAAAAATCTCTGTGAAAAAATAAAAAAAGACTACAGTACTTATTGTAGAATGAAAGTTTTATAGTTAATAACATAAAGAAGGGTGGCTGAAAAAAGGTCTTATAGTATGGAGGGAACTGAAACTGTGTAATTTTCTGAATATTTAGCATATTCACTGAGACTTCAGGCTTCATATAACCTGCCTTATAATTGCCAGCAGGCATTATTGGGTTAATAAATGTTTCAGAGTATTTATAGGCCATTTGTGATTTCATTTTCCCTGTTTTCCCAGGAACTCAGAGGTGTGGCCTATGGGAAGAAGTGTAGTTACTTCTTCCTTCTCCCAAAAAGTAGTAGTGACTAATTGAATAAAACATCAAAGAGTAAATGAATATGGCTTGCTATTTAATATCATGGAAAATAAAAAGAAATTATCCTCAAACAATACTCAGTCTCTCAAGCTAAAAGAGTATCTTTCATAAAACTCAAATTGCTTTGCCTAAATATAAAATTACATAAAAATTTTAGGACAATATAATGTAATGTCTTACCTACACATTCAATAAACTGAAGCAAAAACCTATACTGTTAAATTCTGCACATTATGACTTTTAAAAGTTGCACTTTTTTTGTAGAATATTTCATTAGGTCGTTGGTAAAGTTATGACGCATTTTTCTGTTTTTCTATGCAAAAATGCATCATGACTTTCTCAACAATGTAATAAATATGCATAATAGACACTGCAAGCTTAATCTCTGCATTTGCAGAAACAGAAAGACACATGAGACTGACAGAAAAAGAAATGACCAATAGTGCATAGAGTAAAAAAAGTGGCCCCATTTATTTATACAAATTTGCAGGATATGGCCAGAGTAACATTAATATCTTCAACACTAGTATGGAGTACCCTTAGACTAAATTGTTGTAGCTCATAAATCAACACAAAAGCCTTGTAGGGTCTTCTACCCAGAGTGGGCATGTTTGCCCTATTATCCTTTAATATATATACAACTTGGTTTAGTATGTGGAGACTTGGTGCAGGGCTGGACTAATTTGCATAAGTTGCTCAGGGATGATGACTTCAAACCTGGCTTCCTGAAGTCCACAATACCTGGACTTTGGTCTTAGGCTGTACTGAAAAGTTTGCAAACAGAAGGGAACAAAGGCCTGTGAAAAAATCTACCAGGGAGGAAGAGAGGCTTTGAATTGGGTAGATAAAAAAGCGCAAGGGTTGGTGGGAGATAGGCTGGTTATACTTATCAAATGGCTACAACTGGAATCTACTCTTAACACAGCCTTCAGGTCAAGGATCTCTGCTTGATGCCCCTGTGTCTCCCACACAGATGAGCGCAGTGATGCTGGGTGCTTTTCCATTTGGGAACTCAGGACTGCACGGAATGAATGTTCCCACACTGGGCACCACAATGAAAACAGAGCCCAGAGTTGTGCAAATAAACACTGCTGTGTGCTCTGCAATGTTTGGGTGCTTTGTATGGGGGTCTCGCAACCTCTTCTCCCAGAAGGCACATTTGCTAAGGAGTTGAGTCCTATTTCTGCATGAGGTTCTGCCATTTAATCTGCCCTATTCCACATCAGAGCTGAAATCTCTTTGAATTTCTGGCATTTGATATTATGAATTTGGGGGGGACGGATTTTGGGAGAGGGTTTTGCTATAGGGCACGAGCACTCGCCAGAAAGACAGAGAGAGATAGAGAGGCAGAAAGCGAGAAATCACCCCCTGGGGGGATGGCCACACTGCAATCCCCATTCCTCCATTCTCCCCTGAGGATCTTAGGCACACACGCACACGTGCCCAGTGTGAGTTTAAGCCACCAAGTCCGGGACTTGAACTGTGGTCAGCTACGTGGGAGTCCAGCAACATAGCCATTTCGCCAACTGCTGGTCCAAAATAATGAATTTTTAGGGCTTCAATAAACACTGGTGGAAGTTTTGTAAAAATATTTGTACTTTCAGTTGTTCTATGAATTATTTCATTTTTTATTAGAAAGTTCAAATGGAACAGCCAAAATTAAACAAATGGCCTCTTCCTTGATAGCAATGTTAGTAGAACTGTTTCTGTTTTATAAATGGAAAGCTGTCAAATAGAGACCTAATTACTTCCAACAGGTGGTTCTTAATGGCAAAACAGTTATCGCACATTTAATAAGAACAGGAGTTAACTAGGTAGGCTTGGATGTTTGATTATCTATTTAAGCGTGTAATTGCATTTTTCAAAATAATTAGCAATATAATTGAATGTGGTGTAAATTAATAGGTGTGTTTCTTCACATAAGTAATTGTAATTCAATGCAATCTTTAGATTGAGGGCATTCTTCCTCAATTAATAATAATATAATTTAATTTCAAGATTGATATTTTTTTCTAATATTTTCTATGACAAGAATAGAATATATGCAATCAAAAGTCATGTTTTAATTAATTGAGGTGCTAAGTTAAGTTTAATTATAGTTTGATTAATTTAGATTAAATTTATGTAAATAAATATTAATATTATAATAGTCTAATTCAAAGAATATCAATCTCATTAATAATACTATTGAAAATTAACTCTAGTGTTTTCTAAGTTTCTATTATACATTCATATAAAAAAAGATTGTGAAGTCTTTAATAAAACTACTGGAGACCCCATAGTTGCTATTTTTAACAAGTTTTATATTTATAGATTAAATTTATGTAAATAAATATTAATATTATAATAGTCTAATTCAAAGAATATCAATCTCATTAATAATACTATTGAAAATTAACTCTAGTGTTTTCTAAGTTTCTATTATACATTCATATAAAAAAAGATTGTGAAGTCTTTAATAAAACTACTGGAGACCCCATAGTTGCTATTTTTAACAAGTTTTATATTTAAAGAAATTTAATTATATCCTGAACACTTTTAAGGAAATAAAAAACAAAATTTAGCATTAATATAAAAAGACATTTTTTCCTCCTAAATGGTCATTTTCAGTATAAAATTAAACTATATTTTATATATTAATAGACTATATTTTTTTTTTTTTTGAGAAATAGGGCACATGCACTTGCCAGAGAGATAGAAAAAAACAGAGAGACAGAAAGTAAGAAATCACCTCTCAAGGGATGATCACGCCACAATTCCTTCTCCTCCATCCTCCATTCTCCTTGAGATTTTACCTGTGCATGCATTAATTCTATGCTGCTGGGTCTGGGACTTGAATTGTAATCAACTACATGGGAGTCCAGTGACATAACCATAAAACCATCTGCTGTTCCCAGGTTATATTACTTTTTATGTGTAAATGATTCTATAGATACCAGGTAAATATAATTCCTCTTTCCAATTAGCATCGTTCATTGCATATGTACTCATTATTGTGTATACATTATGATATATTTAAGGCTATGTCCTGAGGGTTATAAATTCCCTTCTCAAGTCAACACATGGTAGTGTCTTTCTGGCAAAGGGTAATACTATAAAACCTATGCTCTGTAGTCTTTCTTTTCTTTCTTTCTCATATCTCTCCCTCCCTCCCTCCACCTCTCTCTGTCTCCTTTGTTTGTTCTGAAGATTAAATCTGCATGGATCCCAGAGACATAAGAAAGTGAATTCTGCCAACAACTTGAGAGAGTTGGGAAACTGATCTTATCTCAGTTGAGCCTCTGAGGAGAACCCAGCCCAGGCCGATTTTCTGACTGAAGACTTGATTAGACCCTAAACTGAGGACCTATCTAGATTTTATCTGGACAGCTGACCCACAGAAACTGGGAGATCATAAACATGAGTTGTTGGGGTTAGCAAGTGGCATAGTGGTTAAGGCAATGGACTCCCACATGGTCGACAGCGGTTCAAGTTCCAGATCTGGCAGCTTAAAACTCATGCTGGGCACATGTGCATGCATGCCCAAAACCCCAAGAGGAGAATAGAGGAAAAGGGACTGTGGTGTGGCCATTCCCCTTGGAATGTGATTTCTCACTTTCCCTCTCACTGTTTCACTCTCTTTCTCTGGCAAGAGCACAGGCCCTATGGCAAAAACCTTTAAAAAAAATAAAAATAAACAAACCACCATAAGCCACTCAGTGTAATTTGTTGCACAGCTATAGATAACTAATACAGAGAGAACCACGGCAAGTTTAGACATGCCTTCACTCTGCTCACAGGAGACTTCCTCATGCAGCCATTATAAAATTACCTAAAACTAGTATAACTAGATATTCTTGAGGATAAACCCCTTACTTAGCAACTTGAGGGCTGAAATTATCTACATTTCCAGAGTCTCCAGCTAACTTTGAGTTATCAGTACTGTTTATTCCATAAGGTGGAAGCCCATGATAAAAACACAGACCATAAATTTATTCTCACCTTTTTGTTGCTCAAAATGATGACACAGTAGCGTACATGCATATTAAAGGGAAGAAAGTGGAGCTCCAGGCTTGAAGTTCCTTTCTCTTCCAGGTGAAGAGTTTGCATCGAAGAAAAGAACTCTTTGATGAAACTGGACTTAACTGCTACCAAAACATGACACAGAGTTTGTCGACATATAGTTTTATTAGCATAGTTCAAATAAGGCAACTATAACAAATAGTGATTAAAATTTGGAGATCAATAAAATTAGTGAACAAAAAATTTAAAAATGCGGGACCAGCAGCTGACGTAATGGCTATGTTGTTGGACTCCCATGTAGTCAACCGTGGTTCGAGTCCCAGACCCAGTGGCTTGAACTCACACCAGGCACGTGTGCGTGTGTGCCCAAGATCCTGAGAGGAGAATGGAGGAGAAGGGGTTGCAGCGTGGCCATCCCATCCAGGAGGTGATTTCTCACTTTGTGTCTCTCTGTCTCGCTCTGTCTTTCTGGCAAGCACACACCCCCTAAAGCAAAAACCTCTCAAAATTTTTTTTAAAATGATACATACTTTTGTTAATGATAATACCAGTGACACCAGCTCAAGCTTGATATAACAAAATACATAATTATGACTCTCAATTAAAGAACACTTAATATATAATTTCTTTACCAATGGAACTTCACTGTTTAAAATTAGCCTAGATAAATGTAGCAAAATGGTCACTAAATAAACTTTAAAATATTTTATGGACTTTGTTGGTTTCACAGACAGTAATGGGTAAATTGAACTGGAAATAAAGAGCTGATATATATCATTTTGGCACTTTAATTTTTTACTTTTTTGAAGAATTATTTCATTTTATTTATCATCATCATTATTATTCTTTTCATTTGACCAGAGAGAGACAGAGAGAGAGAGGGAAAGTGAGAAAGTAAGCTGCTAGGTCCAGTTTGAACTGCAGTCAGTTATGTGGGAGTCCAACACCTTAACCACCTCGCCACCTGCTGGCCCGTATCTTTTAGGTAGCTTAAAAACATGCCCACAAATTCTTTGACACTGCCTTAGATGTGGTGATATAGCGGGCCAGCCTCGGTGACTTGATGCTAACAAATAATGTGCTAGGATGCAGCAGAAGGGAAGTGATATGATTTGAGACACTGGATCAGAAAATGTAATGCATCTTCTTTCTAGTTCTCTCTTTATTAGCTCACTTGTCTTTAGCACTTAACTCACATCCTGTGAAGAAGCCTGACCACACGGAGAGGATGTATGCAAATGTCAAGGCCAACAGCCCAGCTGAAGTCTCTGACAAAGGTAATATTAACCATCAGACATGTAAAGGAGAAGACCTTTGAGATGACTAGAACCCAAGTCTCTATCTGATGGCAGCTGAGCTGTCACCCTAGAAGTGTGAGAGATAATAATCATTTTTTTATCTTCATCGTCTTGTACCAATATATTTGGAGTGGTTTGCTCTGTAACTATGAATAACTACAACATTTCTATATTCAGTTTCCTATCCATCACTTCATCCATTTTTTCTTTTCTACTTTTTTTTCCCTTTATAGTAATTTCATAAAGCAAAGTAAATCTATGATCTCCTTACGATTTTAAATTTCATGTTATTTGTCACCTAAATAGGTTTGAACAATTCAGAATTAGTAAAAAGAGAAATAAAGGCAATATATCTAAACACATTCTTATAAATTGTAAGTAAGATTCAGCAGTGAACGACATGTGGCCAGAGTCCTTTAAAAATGTCATCAACAGAAAAGACAGAGGAGCAGGGCCAGCTGGTGGCTTAGTGGTTAAGGACTTTCA
Source organism: Tupaia belangeri chinensis (assembly GCF_000334495.1). NCBI lineage: Eukaryota > Metazoa > Chordata > Mammalia > Scandentia > Tupaiidae > Tupaia > Tupaia belangeri. The sequence continues at coordinate 624,646 of NW_006199351.1, forward strand.
TGTGGACAATCGTGGTTTGAGCCCCAGACCTGGTAGGTTGAAACTCATGCCAGGCATAGGTGTGTGCATGCCCAAAATCCCAAAAGGAGAATGAAGGAGAGGGATTATGATGTGGCCATCCCCCTCAGGGAGTGGTTTCTTACTTCTATCTCTCTGTCTCTCTGGAGAGTGCACATTGCCCAATAGGAAAAAAAAAAAAAAGACAGAGGACCAACTCTTTAGCCACCGCTCCAACTAGCAATCCCTAGGGCACTTCATTCTATTTAATAAATCCCATTGAATATTTCATTTCATATTAAGCTTTGCATGTAACAATTAGGCATGAAAACAAATATAAACTTTTATTTGAGGTACTCACAGGTTCTGAAGGAACGTTGTTCACGGGAATGGTACTGACCCAGATCACATTCATCATTACTTGAGCTATTATTTCTGCCATAGGAAGATAGGAAAACGTCAACCACAGATAAAACTCAAATAGAATTCTCTATCTTATTTGAGTCTTATAGAGCCTTAAAAATCATGACTACCTATAATATGATATGCAAAAATTACAGATATATTTCAAACATCATTTGATGTTCTTATCACTTTAGAAATTAAAAAAAATTAAAAATACAAGAAATGAAACTAACAATAATTCATATTTTCACAACTTTTTTTTACAAAACTTTGGCAAAGATAATTCATTTGTAAATTTTATATAACTGTAGATAAATACAAATATGAAAATTATGATAAAGACCTTAACCAGTGACTCAAAAATTAAGTGGTCTAAATCTAAGACTAACTGGGTACTCTCCACAAAAGTGGTTCTAGAACACGCTTTCTTGAAAAACATCTCTATATTTATATTTTATACATTCACTTCATTTTTATGAAGGTAGAAAGTGACTTGAGCAATTGTTTAATCTCTGGCTGCATTTTGAAAAATTAATTAACGGATCACAACCTGAAATTACTGCCTTTCTTGAAAGGTTCCAGATCTTCTAGAGCCCATCAATTTTCCCCTATTTTTTCAAGTATTCATAATTACTTTGTTCACTGAACTGTCAATTAATATTTGGGCTCTTAAGTATTGATTGCTTCATTTTTTTCCCGAAGAATACAATAAGCCCCATATTCAATCAGCTTGTCAAATGCTTTTACCTGAATTTGATGCTATTAAAATACATTTACTATTTCTAAGTAGTTATTCTAAATATTTTCATTCCTTTTCTCCATTTGATTTTTAGGAATAACACTCTCTTTATCACATTCTTTTTAAACTATTTTTTTCATCATTGAGAAAGAGAGAGAGAGACACCTTCAATAGGGTCTTCATGCCACAATCTACCCCCAGCCTCAGCCAGCCTGGATCATGGACACATTCATGAGTTCCTAGCATACACCACATTCTTTACATTCTTTTTTTTTTTTTTTTAGACAGAAATTTTTGTTACAGAATGCATGCACTCACCAGAGACACAGAGAGAAACAGAGAGAGAGAAAGTGAGAAACCACCTTCCAGGTGAAATGGACATGCAGCAATCCCTTCTCTTCCATTCTCCTCTTAGCGTTCTGGGAATGCACACACATGCACTCGGCGTGAGTTTTAAACTGCCGAGTCTGGGACTCGAAATGCGGTTGACCATGTGGAAGCCCAGTGCCTTAACCACTATGTTATCTGTTGGCCCTTACCATACCACATTCTTAATGAGGTTATTTACCACTTCTTGAAATTATTCTGTCCTTTTATTTCGCCCATGAACATTCTACTTAGCAGTCTAAATAACACGATTTTAGAAAAGTAAAGGACATTTAATATTTTATGTAATTTAAGTATTTGACAGACACTTTAAGGTGGCCATAGACATAATAGATATTATAGTAGTTATTCTTTCTGCTTTGTGTAACTCTATACACAGTAGCAAAAATCATTTATATTTAGTAGTTATTTTTTCTACTCTATGTAATTCTTTGTACAGAATAACAAAAACTATTATTTAGTGATTATTCTTTCTACTCTATGTAATTATTTGCACAGAATAACAAAAAAATATTGATTATTTCTCAATATATGGCTCCATCGCCATCCCTTAGATAATGGAGCTCTAGGTAGAATGCTTTATTAAAATCCAGATCATCTCCATACCTCATATGTTCAATATTTGTAATGCCTAGTCCTTAAGCATTTTTATAGTGTTTAGAAAATCAGACCAAGTTGGGCTTCATATCCTTTTTATTTACTTTGTTTATTTTGTCAGAAACAAGTAATGAAAATATCTTTTGAGAAAAAGAAATAATTGCCTATCCCTAAAGGAAACAGGCAATTGTCTTTCAAACTCAGAAAAATTGGATTACCTATAGTTGTTATAGTGAATACAGAAAACGTTACATTCCTGTGAATTTTATTGGTTCTTTTTAAATGAAAGTAATGGTTACCATAATCGCTAGAGACATCAGAAAATAATTTAATAAAATAACCTGGCTTAGGAAAATTCTATTTTACCTGACCAATATTCCTGAGTCTAGACATTCAGTAATAAATCCAACTTGTTAACAAAACCATTATCTTGGATGTCTCAAAGATCAAATAGTAGACAACTTAACTCATTTACCTTTTTGCCAGTCCCTGAACCTCCGTCCATGTTACCATTTTCCTAGATTCTCATAGAGTGTTGACGTTATAATGGGAGGCAGGGGAAGCATCCTTAAACCATTGGTTTTAAGAAAGGAACAGCATCAAAAGGGCCATACAAAAGACTGTAGATAAGGTAATGGAATATTCCCTGCTAATGCAGTAGTAGGCAAAAGTCACGAGTATAGCCTACTTTTGAAGTGCACAAGGTAAAATTTCATTTTCCTCTGCAGTGGAATGCAGCTCTTTTCAAGCTAAAATGACCAAAATCACATTACATTAGTTTCCTTCAGGGCACCCTAAGAGCAACTTCCTATTCAAGCCTTCACCGAAAGCATCAGTTAGAGCTTTATCACAAATGACTGTAAAGTTAATCCAGGGCAGAAATTAGGGCTGGAAACTAAACCAAATACCAAAATATCTGGTTCAAGTTTAGTTTTTATGCATTGTGAGAAGAATATGAGAGAACTGAGGTTTAGATTCATTCTGTCTTCCACATGTGTAGAAGTTCCTCAAAAAAGGTGGACATTTGGAGGGCAGTTAAAAATGGGATGTTTGTTGCTTATTGTATTCAAGGACTTCAGAAAGTTCATAGAAAATGCATAATATGAAAAAATCATACATTGATTTCAATTTTTTTGCACTAAAATAAACTCACACTTTAATTACATTTTTTGCATAAATTTTCGAAGTCACCTTATACGGGTTAGGTTCTTGGGCAGTTCAGAAATATCTAAAGCAACAGACATTAATCTGAGGTCCAAAGACAGAGTGGATACATAAATGTGAATCAAGAAAAAAGTCTCTTCTTTAGGACCAGCAGTTGACATAATGGGTATGTCACTGGACTCCCATGTAGCAGACCACGGTTCGAATCCCAGACCCAGTGGCTTAAACTCACACCGGGTGTGTGTGCATGCATGCCCAAGATCCTAAGAGGAGAATGGAGGAGAAGAGACTGTGGTGTGGTCATCCCCCCTGGGGGCCGATTTCTTGTTTCTGTCTCTCTCTGTCTTTCTGGGAAGTGCATGCATCCTATAGCAAAAACCTCTCCACAAAAAGGGGGAAAAAAAATCTCTTCATGATTTCTACTTTTAAAAGGATTTAAATCAAATTACAATAGTAATAGGTGTACCCATGACTTGATCACCAAATAATCACAGACATGTTTGTATCACAATTCCCTTCTTGCATGTATCTTGAGATAGTATTGCCCTATAGCATGCCCTATAGCACAAATATCTCTCTATAAAAAAATTAAATGTTGGTAATCTACTGGAATATCAGATTCCTCTGTGCCCTGGACTGAATTGTGTTGCCTCTCCCCTAAATTGATATTTTAAAATCTTAGCACCCAATAGGACTCTACCTGAAGGTAGGGAATATAAGGAGATAATTAAGATTAAATCAGGCCTTAAGAGAAGGGCTCTGGGGACCAGCAGTTAGCGTAATGACTATGTCGCTGGAATCCCATGTAGTCAACCATGGTTCAACTCCCAGACCCGACAGCTTAAACTCACGCCAGGCACGTGTGTGTGCCTGCCTAAGATCCCGAGAGGAGAACAGAGGAGAAGAGATTGCGACATGGCCATCCCCCCTGGGGGGGGGTGATTTCTCACTTTCTGTCTCTCTGTCTCTCTCTGTCTGGCGAGCACACGCGCCCCGTAGTGAAAACCTCTCAAAAAAAAAGAAAAAAGAAAAAGAAGAGAAGGGCTCTGATTTCATAGAATTAGTGTCCTTATAAGAAGAACACCAGAGCTTTTTCTCCCCTTCTTCCATGCTCATAGAGGTAAGAGGTAATGTGACCATGAAAGGAGATCATAGGCATCTACAAGCCAAGACAGAGGCCTTAAAATAAAACCCGCCTTACGGCACCTTGGTTTTAGACTCCTCAGCTTCCAAAACCATGACAAAAAAAAATATTCTGTTGTTTAAGCCACTCAGTCTGAGGTATTGTGTTATGGCATCCTAAGTAGACTTAATACACTCTTTATTCCTTGTATCTTACGTTATATATTTAGAGAACACTATTCTATGAAGTGCAATAGTTTCTTGAGACTACCAAAGTGCTCAATAACCCAAGGTAGAAAGAAATCTGTTGATTATAATGTGTATGGTAGTGTTTTTGACTGAATCAATATACAGTATATTCATTATAGAAAAATTAATTTGATATGCTGTAATGATACACAGTGACTGAATGTAAAATTTTTTTTTCGAAGTTAAGAAACCCTAATCTAGAGCAAGAGGACCATATACTCAGAGCTACATATTCTTATTATATAAATTTAGCCTTCCATTTACTCTGCTTCCTTAGAGACTTACTATTATAGATTGAACGTTGGTGTCCTTCTCCCTTTTTGCTCCCCTAATTAAAATGTTGAAATCTAGTCCACAATGTGTGGGCAGTAGGTGAGATCTTTGGGAGGTGGTTAGACCATGAGAGTAGAGTTCCCATGAATCAAATTAGTGCCATTTAAAGAGACTCCAGAGAGCTGGAAACACAGCAAAAAAGACTTCTGTCTATTAATCAAAACAAAGCCCTTCACTGGACATGGAATACGCAAGTGTCTTGATTTTAGATTTCCAGTCTCCAGAACTCTGAAAAATAAATATTCGTTGCTAAAGTAACCCATTCTACTTTTGCTATAGCAGTCCTTGCCTAATTCTAACTGCTACTAATTACTCAGTGTTGTAAGAACAAAATATTTTAAAGCTGTGGCTCTCAAAACACCATCTTTTATTGTTTGTGTAGGGTGGGAGACGGTTGTGGCAGCAGGGATTAGGATCCAGGAAAATTGCACTCTGAGGGCCTTCTTTCATTTGAGTAGCTATTTTGAGCTACACTATTCTAGGACACAGGGATGAATGATGAAGCCTCTAAGGAGACAGAGCATATAGCCTGCAATGAAATGTAGGTCTGTGAAAAATAATTTTAAAGCAGAATATTAAATGCTTAACACATTTTTGACTCTTATTTATATGTTCCTAGGGCATGTGCACTCGCTGGAGAGAGAGAGAGAGACAGAGACCAAGACAGTGAGAGGAAAAGTGAGAAATCACCTCCCAGGGTGAATGGCCATCACGCCATCTCTGCTTTCCCATTCTCTTCCCAAGACCTTGGGTATGCACACACACTCACCTAGCTTGAGTTTCAAACCACCAGGTCTGGGACTTGAACTAAAGTCAGCCATGTGGGAATCCAGCAACATAACCACTATGACATCTGTTGGCCCCACATACTCTTTATTCTTACAGAAAGGGTTTCCTCCCTTAAATTCTGGTCATCAAGAACTTACTCATATTTCAGATCCCAATTTGTATAGAATACAGGAAAATACCTGACTATAGTGTTACTTGTGGAGAAAAAAATGCTTAGTACTTCAAAATTCTCCTCACATGTCTTCATTTTTTTTCCATGAAATTCTCAATAATATCTGGATAGTGATATTCTTTAGCAATGAAATTACCATTTTTTTCACATAACATATAAGAGTGAATGTATTCTACCCTGAAAGACTGCATCCATTAGTAAATATTTTTATTTTCCTCTCTATGTGATGGTTGGTTCCTTGAGAGCCAGATATGTGACTTAGTTGTCCATATATTTCTCCGGTATTAAGAACAGTGCTTATGGTACCATTTAGTAAGAACTTGTTGAACAGGGACCAGCAGTTAGTGTAATGGCTATGTTGCTGGACTCCCATGTAGTCGACTTATACTATATATATATGCCGCTGGACCCAGTGGCTTAAACTCTCGCCAAGTGCATGTGCGTGAGTGTCCAAGATCCCGAGAGGAGAATGGAGGAGAAGGGATTGTGGCATGACCATCCCCTCTGGGGGGTGATTTCTCGCTTTCTGTCTCTCTGTCTCTCTCTGTTTCTCTGTCTCTCTCTGTCTCTCTGACAAGAGCATGCACCCTATAGCAAAAGCCTCTCCAAAAAAAGAAAAAAAAAATTGTTGAATGAATAAATAACTCAATATCACAGGATAAAACCAGCAAATTATGTCACTATAAAAATTACTTGACAAAAGGCTTGTTTCTGAACACAGATGTTCTCAACTGTTCAATTCCAAAGTGTGGCTGAAATCGGTTTACTGCACTGATCCTTGCCTGATAATTCCTTTGGATTTAATTAGAGTAAGAACTTCTTAACTGTTGTCATTATGTTCATGGAGCATGTTCCTACAAAGTCAAACATGTTATTTATGCTCACAAATACCTAAAACATTGCTTTGAGAGGTGGCTCTGTTTTAATGTGATACTATAAATTTTTCACAATTGTTACACTAAGGCCATTCAGACAATATAATCAAAAAGAAGCCACTTAATCAAGAAGAAACAAGGGACTTAAATGATAAAAGTCTAGAACTATTTACTGAAGTGTTTTTAGCAATACTAGCATTTCAAATCAGAAAGAAATTCATATAAAATACATATAGTCCTCTTATTCTTTTACTATATATAATGCCGCTTACAGCTTAATGCATTAGTTCATGCTTTGTTGTTCACTAGAGCAAAATATGAAAGCAAGACTACGAATATCTCATGAAAATAATATTTAAAAAGATGCAGTGAGACAAAAGGCTCTCTTCTCTAACAAGTTTCTTACAGAATAATAATTGAAGAAATCAAACATCTTATAATAGATGCACTATTCATAGTCTCCCAAAAGTATTGATTTGGATACAACATGATTTAGGAAAGTAAAGTAAACTCAATCTTAGGAAGATCTGCACAAAAATTTGAATGATTTCTGATAACTAACATCAGTCATTTATCACACTTGCCAAATTCTCGCCTCCTGATACATTATTTACATCTAAAAGATGACATTAATGACATCAAGCATTACATGGAGCCAAACAAAGGTGTATAATAAATTAACAGCCTAGTAGTAATGGTCATCATAAGAATGCATTTTATTTTATTTTATTATTTTTTTGGAGAGATTTTTGCTATAGGGCATGTGTGCTCACCAGAGAGAAAGAGAAAGACAGAAAGACAGAAAGTGAGAAATCACCCTCTCCTCAGGGGATGGCCATGCCACAATCTTTCGCCTCCTTTCTCCTTTAAGGATTTTGGGCATGCATGGGCATGCCTATGTGCCCAGTGTGAGGTTTAAACTGCCACGCCTGGAATTCAAACTGGGGTTGACTATGTGGTAGTCCAGCGACGGAACCATTACATCATCTGCTGGTCCCAGGATGTATTTTATTAATAGAGACCTAAATTTCTTTCTGCCTGATTAAAAATATATATTGACAATTACATATCTTTTTAAAAAAATATATTTTGCCATAGGGCATGTGCATTCACCATAGAGAGACAGAGAGAGAGAGAGGGAGAATGAGAAATCACCCCCTAGTGGAGATGACAACACCAAAATCCTATCTCCTCTATTCTCCACTCAGGATTTTGGGCGCGCGCGCGCGCACACACACACACACACACACACACACACACACACACACAATGTTTTTCAGGCCACTGGGTTCAAGACTCAAACCTGCAGAGTTGATCACATGGCATCAGCACCTACTGGCCCCAACTATTCTATATTTCAATACATAAGAGGAATACAGAACAATCTAAGTTTTAAAATTCTGTTTCTCTATTCAGAAATTAAAGTTCCATTTTAAACTGAATACAGATTGCATAAAGTAGGTGGAAAAAGTTTAAATACAGTTGATCCTCATTATCCCCAAATTCAGTATTGACAAATTTACCTACTCACGAAAATCTATTTGTAATCCCAAAATCATTACTTGTGTTGCTTTCATAGTGTTCAAGGACATGCAAAAAGTCCAGAAATCCATCATGCTGCCAGTTCTGACCTACGTCAGACAAGGGGACTCTGGGCCTTCCAGCTTTAGTCCTTTTACAGAGATGCTGAGAGGTATAAAGATGATGGATGATGATGAAGATGACAGGGAGCAGTGCTGGGCAATGCAGCACTCAACCCAGATGGACAGGGTTCGAATCCCTTCTCTTGGGTCTGTTAATGGGGTGGCTTCAGGCAGATTATTTAATACTTTTAAGTATTGTGTTTTTTTTTAAATCAAGAAAACACTCTATTAAGATGGGTCGTTTTTAGAACTCATGACTATAATCTATGATATGTATATAGTTATATGTACATTTCTCCTAGGAGCAATGGGTTTGTGTTCAGTAGCTGAATGTTTGTGGCAATTTTATAGACTATAGCTACTATGAGTAATGAAAACCCATTGCATTTAATCAAGTGCATATTGATTCCAAAACTAATAAAATTTAAATATATACTTGAATAAGAGTGTAAACAATGCCAATTAAACATTTTGAATAAATGAAAACTATTGTGTAACTATGTATTTCTTTGAGTACTAATTTCTCAGACCTTCTCCCAGATCTTTATGGCTAAAAAATATATAGACATTGGCCTGGTCACAGATGTATGGGTGGTGGGGTGCCACTGAATGTTGCTTGGAGCCATATGGGAAGGCCCTGGGTTCAAATCCTGGGTTGACCTGAGTACTCCAGGTACACCTGTGATTCTGGCTGGCTGGAGGACTGGGGAGAAGAACCACAGCATGGCAGAAATCTATTAGGGGTCACTTTCTATCTTTCTTTTAGATGCATGAATTAACTATATATAGATATATATTTATATATAGATATATATTTACCTATAGGCCATGTAACGTCCAGATTCCATTAGTTGTGATGGAGAAGAGATCAGTGTTGTAGATTCCACTAAAATGACACTGAAATAAATGAAAAAAAAAACTTTAAGTTTCAATACAACAAAATTCAGATGACTACAAAATACACTTGATTTACTTTTTCCCCTATCATTCATAAAATATAATTTGAATCAGAAAGAAATTATACTTATAAAAGTTCACGTGTTCTCATTCTGAACTCTATATATGTTACAAAGAAGAGGAAGATCTGAAATAGGAATATGTGAAATATATTTTTTTAATGGAAAGGCAACACTGAATTCTTATAGCAAGGAAATTTAAAGATAAAAGACTGCTCTAAGTGATATTCCAGAAAGAATAAATCACACACTAGTCTTAATGAATAGCCAGAGCTGTACATGTTTCATAATTTCTAATCCTATTTCTTTTTTGTTTGTTTGTTTGGAGAGGTTTTTGCTATAGGGCATGTGCGCTCACCAGAAAGACAGAGAGAGATAGAAAACGAGAAATCACCCCTGCCCCCCTCCCAGGGAGGATGGCCACGCTGCAATTCCTTCTCCTCCATTATCCTCTCAGGATCTTGGGCACCCACACATATGCACCTGGCGTGAGTTTAAGCCTGATCCAGGATTCAAACTGCGGTCAGTTACATGAGTTCAGCAACATAGTCATTATGCTAACTGCTGTTCTCCCCCAATCCCATTTCTAAAAATAGAAATACATCTTTCAGGAGTAGATATGAAATGTGGGTAGCGAATCAGTACATTAATAATTATGCCATCTTCTAGAATGACACAGCAATACAGTCCTCCCTTAATGATAATACTTATTCATTTGAAAAAATAGTTTAGGCACTTTTTTGTGTGTTAGGTGTGAGATGGGGTGTGAAAAACACAAACATGACTATATTATCCCTTCTTCCTTAGACGGCCCACAATGTAGGGGGAAGACAGTATAAAAATGATACTCTAGCAATAAGTGAAAGATGTCATAAAATGTCATGACATACTTCTATCTTCAGAAGTGAATAAAATTTGCATAATATTGTTAATAAAAAGGATAATTTTCAAAAAGAGAGATTATTTAAAGTTGACTTGTCAAAGAAAACTTTTTTCATTAGGTAATATTTATTGAGAATCCCATACTAGCTTTACAATAAAAGAACAGAGTAATAATATGATTAGTGAAATTTTTCTTAGTTGTGATAAGACTTGCACACACACAAACGCATATACACAAAACTAGATCTACAAACTGAAATGTGGAGCCAGCAGATGGTGCAGTGGTTATGTCACTGGGCTGTCACATGGCTGACTGCAGTCCCAGTCTTGGACTTGGTCTTTTAAAAATCACACGCATGCCCAAGATCTTGGGAGGAGAATGGAGGAGAAGGGATTGCAGCGTGGTCATTCCCCCCTGGGAGGTGATTCCTCACGTTCCCTCTCAGTGTGCCTGTCTCTCTTTCTCTCCCTGGGAGGGCATGTGCCCTAAGGCAAAAACCTCTCAAAAAAAAAACAAAAACAAACAAACAAACAAACAAAAAATCCAAATAAATGAAGTGTAACACATTCATATATCCTAATGCATGAATGCTAGCATTGGTTCCCATATTTTTGTTTTAAATCGATGTTTCTGATGTCTTTATTTGAGAGTGGTAAGGAATTATAAGAATAGTAAATACTTGAATATTTTAAAAATTATACTTAACAGTAGTAAAGTTTAAACTATGAAGTTTGCAAGATATGTACAAGACTACCAGATTCCCCTATGTCATTATAAAACTACAGTCAGATAAGTACATAAAGAAGAATTACAGAGAGAAATCTAAATTTAATTTTAGGTACTAAATTCACACTTAAAATTTACAAAATAATAATTAATTACTAACAAAGTAATAGCAGATTATTTAGTAATAATCTGTTTTGACTAAAACACAGTCACAAGGATATTATTTGACAAATAAACGAACAGGATAAACCAACACAATTAATATTAGATTTTTCATACACAGTTGCTTGTGCCATTTTGAAATAAGCTCTCACTGCATATTTTTCTGTTTGAAAAGTCACTGTTTAAATACAATGAACATGTTCTCCATCTGGAATGCTGAAGGACAGAAGAAAACCAGAAGGAGTTTCTATGAAAAGTTCAATAAAATCACTATTTTTTACATAGACTGATCGAGAATACAAGAAAGAAGAATCAAAGCACCAAAATGAAGAATAGAATAAGCAATATCACCAGAGACCTTCTAGACATTAAAAGGAAAAAAGGAGTATAAAGGAATCTATAAAAACCTCTGTGCCAATAAATTAGATAAATAAGAAATGCACAAATTCCTAAAACAAAACAAAATACTAGAACTGATTTAAAAAGAAACAGGAAATCTCAATAGGTCAACAACAAATAAAGAGATGAAATTAGCAAAGGAATAAACTTCCTAGAAAGCAAAGTTCAGAACCAGATGGATTCACTTGTAAATTGTATCAAACCTTAAAAAAATTAATATCAGGCCAGTCAACTGCATGGTGGTTACGGTGGCTAGCTCCCACATGGCCAACTGAGTGGTTTGAATCTTGGATCTGGAGGCTTGAAAAATACCCCAGCTACATGTCACATGCCCAAAAGTGGAGAATGGAGGAGAAGGGACTGCAGCATGGCCATACTCCCTGCGGGGTGATTTCTCACTTTCCCTTACTCTCTGGCAGGTGCACAAACTCTATACAAAACTTAAAAAAAAAAAAGTACAAAAGTACATTGATGCCAATCTTTCACAAAATCTTCCCTAAAAAACAATGGACAGGAACATTTTCCAATTAATTCATTAGTTCTGTAAGACTTACATTCAATACTAATCATACCCCCAAAAAAAATAAAAAGAGAGAGAGAAAGATCACAAGAAAAAGGAAGTACACTATTAAATGTTTCTAATTATAAATTTTAAAAATCCTCAACAAAATACTTGCAAATACTACTCTTATAACATTCAAAAAAAGTCATTATACAACATTGCTATAGTTTTAATATGTCCCTCCCAAATTCAGGTTTTGAGCAATTGAAATGGAATTAAGAGAGTTAAAAACTTGATCCAGTTATGGTGTCAAAAGTGGGGCTTGGGACCAGTCTGTAGCCTGGCGATTAAGATCTCAGCTGGGCTGGACTGAGGTGTATATCATGCTGGGTAAAATATCTTCACAATCTAAATGATGTATAGCGATTTAATGTATGAATAATAATAAAAAATTAATTTAAAGACTTTAAAAAGGTGGCTGTATCCCACACAGCCATCATACGGTTTGAGTCCCAAACCTAGTGGTTTGAGAAATACATTGGGTTTGTACACATGCATGTCTGAAATCTGCAAAAGAGGGAGAAATGGAGAAAGGATTGCAAAATAACCATTTCTCTTTCTCTTTCTCTGCCTCTTGGAGAGTGTGCACGCTTTCAGACAAATTAAAAAAAAAAAAAAGTGAGTCTTTTGGAATGAGAGCCAGATTAAGGTAATCAGGGCAGAGCCCCCATGATTGAGAGCTGGTGGGTTTCTAAGGAGAGTGAATGAGACAGACTCACTGATGGGTATATCTGCTCTGCTCTCATCCTTATGGTATGGTTGAGACTGAAAAGTGCCCACCGGTACTGGTCCCCGGACCTTAGATCTCCAAACTCTGAGCTGAATAAATCTTTATTCTCTAAAAATTAACCAGATTCAGGTATTTGTTATTAGAAACATAACAGACAAGAATGAACATTAAATAGTGTTGTTTTGCAAAAAAAATTTAAGAAACACCAGTCTGGTAAACAGACATGGAGTCAACAATCTGGTCAGTTAATCTAGATTGGAGAGGACCAGCAGATGACATAAGGTTTACATCACTAGACTCCCAGTCAACTGTGGATCGAGTCTCAGACCTGGTGGCTTAAAACTCATGCCTGCATGTTCTCATATGTGCCCAAAATCCCAAAAGGAGGATGGAGGAGAAGGGACTGGTGTGGCCATCCCACATGGAGAGTGATTTCTCACTTTCTGTCTTCCTCTGTTTCTCTGGCGAGTGCATGCACCCTATAGCAAAAGTGTCTCTCTAAAAAAGAAAAATCTATTTTGGATTGCCTTATTTGTTAAAATGTAAATTTAATGATAAATTTTGACTAAAACTAATGAGATCCAGTCAATGTGCTGTGCAGCATACTATTTTGGTAAATACATATGGTGATATTTATTTTAAAGTATGTTTAACATGTGATTGTTAATAACAACAAATTCTAATCATTTTTGTAAGAATAACATTATAAGCTAGGTCAGTTTTATACTGGTTATGCCCTTAAAATAATGTGTATATTAATCGACTAGCATTAAATTATTCTTCTTCTCACTCAACATGTCAATTTCTAGAATGTTGTTTTACTATTGTGTTACTTTTATTTTCCCAGTTTTGCCAGAGGGCATGTGTGATTGCCAGAGAGAGATAGAGAGACAGAGACAGAGAGATTGAGGAAGAAAGAACCACCCTATGGGTGCATAGTCACACCACAATCACTTCTCCAGTTCTCTATCCTGTCAAGATTTTAAGCATGCGAGCATCTACACCTGATATTGTTTCTCAAACTGCCAGGTCCAGGACTCAAACTGTATGGTCAACCATATAAGATTCAGCTCCCACAAGGCTGGTCTTCCATTGTGTTCCTAAATAACATCTAAGAATTTTACTGTTTTTTCCATCTCAAACTTGTATTTTTGTTATTGTTACTAAATATCAAGATGCATATTGAATGTGATATATTAATCATAATACCCAAAGTCAAAATGGATTCTCTGCTTGAATCAATATGTCAGTTTTAGAAATTAACAGATGGAATAAGATCAGAAGTAAAACGCCTATGAATTATAAACCTCAAAAAAATAGAGGGACACTGAATCTCGACAGAAAGCTTATAGATAAAATGACTAAGTTTGATATGATCAAAAAGCATTTTAAGAGAAATTGATGTATATTCATTATTTATTCTATTTTATGTGAAGAGGCTTATAAATTTATAGAAATACAAACACATGTAATTTCTCCTCAAAATAGCTGACATTGGAAAGATGAAGAAAATTACATATTTCCCTTAAGAGTGGCGATAGCTGATTGCAATGAATTTATACCAAAACAATAGCTTACTTGAAATTTCCAGCAGCGTTAAAGGGGTTTTTTACTTTCAAAATGATTTCCTTTGATTGATAACACGGTGCTTCACATTTTATGATTTCCTAAAATAAAAATATATGTAATATATATGCATATATCATACTATATGATAATAAAAATGAATATCCTGAATTATAAAATAGAAACTTAAAATATACAAACTGTTCTTACTGTCTTTCCTCAGATTCCCCCCCCTCTCCCCACATGTTACCCGTTATCCATAACCATTTTCCATGTTTCTATATCCTCTAATCTTTCAGTTTCAGCCATAAGGCATTAAAAAGACAAATAGAGAGACAAGACATTTATGGGACACAGAAATGGATTGTTATCTGTTGATGATAACATGTCTATACACGTTGTCTATACGCCTATCTGGACTGGTGTGAAGTGTATTCATGTTGGAAAATTCACTTTATAAGCTAAGTGATGTACAGTGATTGAATGTATAAAATAAATTGAAATTAAATATATTAAATATATATATACACAAACTGTCCCTTTAAATATTACTTCACATAATATAAATATTACATTTTATGAAATCTTACAAGAATTAAACTGATTTATATAATTTTCCTTTACCCACAAACATTGTACTGCTCAAATCTGGGTGGGAAAGGATAAAAATATCTTTTCTCTCATCATTGATCCAGCATACTGTGCTAATAATTAAACTATTAGTCAAAATAATGTCACAAAAATTGATTTGCATAAAATTGGTTGTGTTGACTGAACATAATCTCAGATTTGCAAATTAATCAGTCAAATACAAAGTATGCATGACATAAGGAAGAGGCAGGCGTGTGTGCATGAATATCTATGTAAGAGGTGCATGAGCATGGCATGCCTGTGCTTATAATGAAGTGGCTACACTGACATATTTGTATTATAAAAAGAGCACAGATATAAAATAAATCTTCAAATTATACCCAGGACTGCTTTAACTTAAGTCATGTTTCCATGGCGGAAGAATGCATGTGGTAATATCTTTGACTGAACCAATATACAGTATTCATGATGGGGAAATTCATTTGGTATGCTGTAATGATACACAGTGATTGAAAAAAAGAAGTAGAAAACAAAACAAAAACAAGAAAGATGATTAAGGAACAAGAGATGCGTAGAAATAAAATGTGGAAAAACAGCCATGCTTGTCACATACATGGCCTGAGAAGAGAAGCAAAGACACACAAAATAGAAAAAATTTACTTACAATGGCTTTAAATTTGCAGACTTCCCCTTTAAGAGCAAAAGTCATGGTAGCACCTATGATTGTAGTCTTGGGTTTGGAAATTGATAGCAGTATAGCTTCAAAAAAAACGGAGGAAGCGGCTGGTGAACTTCACAGTGATATCAGTACTATCTCTATAGAATACAAAAGAGGAAACATTTTAATGAAAAAAAGACAACTAACAAGCAAATATTCAGTTTAGACTGTGTCTCAGAGTATTCACTTTGATAAAATTAAAGACAGCTTGCACATATTCTCGCTGTTCTGATTCTGTAATAATCAGGACAGGCTAAACATTTGCTATATTAAGACCATGCATGTGTTCCCAGATCTAGTTCTTGCCTTACGTCTGGTTTTATAAATACTGGTGATAAGGCAGAAAAAAAAAATTAGACAGCTGACATTCTCAAGAAGCCTACAATCTAGCTGTCATTGGTTAAGACATGTTGATCCAGTGTGTAAACATCTAAAAGTTAATACCCAAATGTTCAAATAGATAGCAAATATTAGATTGTCTAACAGTGAGCCACAGGAAGTCAGATATGTATGTTTTGAGTGAAATTCTTTATTATTGTTTAGGCACCTTGTTAATCATGTTACTTGCTTTGTTCACATGGAGAAAATAATTGAGAAAGACTAAGAATTTTAAAAATACCTAACCATGGTTGAAAATAAATTTCAAAGGTCAAATCAAAATAGCGAAAGCTAGGTAGCATGTTTTTCATTTGAAAGAAATTCTATTTCTTTAAATTATTACTTAATAATTTTATTTAACTTTATTCATCATTATTAGTTTTTATTTTGACCAGAGAGAAACACACAGAGAGAGAAAGAGAGAGAGAGAGAAAGTGAGAAAGCAAGCTGCCAGGTTTGAGACTTGAACCACAGTTGGCCATGTGGGAGTCCAACGCCCTCAACTACCACAACACCTGCCAGCTCCAAGAAATCCTACTTAAAAGAAGAAATAAAGAAATCAATAAGAAATAAAGCAGGCCCATTTCCTTTCATTTTCAACTTTGTAGTGTACAACAGTATACTGATGAAGTCTATGGGTTTGGCGGAGATTATACTTATCAGTTTGTATTGATATGAAACACCCTGGCACCCAAGCAATCTAGCATGACTACACATAGGTTACATATGTGAGGCTTAACCGCAGCTGATACGAGTCTTGGAAGAACGTTCCATTATCCTCTAATAACATAAGATCATGGGAAGCTCATGAAGAGTTGCTACATAAACCTTTCTCACTTGCCTTCTTATCTCCCCTGAGAAGCTCTCACTAGCCAGTTTCTCACTGCCTCCTGGATTCTGATGAGATATGAAATTTGCTACCTTGTCCACTTTGGAGTAGGGTGACAGGTGATAAAAGTGCTAATGGCCTACTAAATTGATTCCTCAGCAATGAAATGTCCACTATCCATGATGCACCCATCTGACCCTTTTTATCGGTGTTGCCCTGCACAAAAGACATGGGGACTGGTACCTTTGACTACTCTCGTTTTCACTGTTTACGTAAGTGATCAACTCTGAATCAAGAAGGGGTCACTGTTTCATTCCAAGCTGAATCTTTCGGCCTTGCCTTAGCTTGCCACAACTGTGAGTAATAAATCTTAGGGGAAGTTTACTTTTGCTTTTACTCTGTGATTTATCATTTAGTCAGAATTATACATTATATCACAGTTAATTATTTTTCTTAAGAGAGATTTTTTGTTATGGGGTGTATGTGCTCACAGTAGAGACAAAGAGAGAGAAAGCAAGAAATCATCCCCCAGGGGGATGGTCATGCCATAATCCCTTCTCTTCCATTCTCCTCCTGAGACTTCGGGCATACACACACACATGCCTGGGGTGAGTTTCAAGCTGCAGGGTCAGAGAATCAAACCATGGTCGGTCTAGTACTGCAAGGTCAGAGAATCAAACCATGGTCGGTCTAGTAGGAGTTCAGCACCTTAACCACTATGGCACCAGCTGGCCTGCACAGTTACTCTTACACATAAATAACTACCTGCCACCTTCTCTCATGATTTCCAAAGTTGGGAATAGAGATGAGAATAGATTCCCTTGGCTTAACTTTCTCAAAACTTTTCTATAGCTACTATTGAATGGGTGAAACTAGGGAGCAGTAAAGAGTAAGACGAATGAGTTTTCTGTTTTTGGGGGGGGAGATTTTCACTATAGGGCGCATACGCTCGCCAGACAGACAGAGACATAGAGACAGAAAGCGAGAAATCACTTCCCAGGGGGGATGGTCACGCTGTAATCCCTTCTCTTCCATTCTCCTCTCGGGATCTTGGGCACGCATGCACACGCGCCCGGCGTGAGTTTTAAGTCACCGGGTCCGGGACGTGAACCGCGGTCGACTATGTGGGAGTCCAGCAACATAGCAATTACGCCAACTGCTGGTTCCCATGAATGAGATTTTAAAATCGCCAAAATATTCCCCAAATTGAACCCTCCTACACTGTTGGTGGGAATTTAAACTAGTTCAACCACTGTGGAGAACAATATGGAGGTTCCTCAAAAATCTACAAATAGAACTACCATTTGATCCAGCAATCCCACTCCTGGG